>NC_051042.1:35025619-35273119 GCF_904848185.1 Acanthopagrus latus | reverse complement strand
GTTCAGGTCGTTTCCTACGTTCAGGTCATTTCCTGCGTTCAGGTCGTTTCCTGCGTTCAGGTCGTTTCCTACGTTCAGGTCATTTCCTGCGTTCAGGTCGTTTCCTGCTCTCAGGTCCTTTCCTGCATTCAGGTCATTTCCTCTGCTCAGGTCATTTCCTGCGTTCAGGTCATTTCCTGTGTTCAGGTCGTTTCCTGCGTTCAGGTCATTTCCTCTGCTCAGGTCGTTTCCTACATTCAGGTCATTTCCTGCATTCAGGTCATTTCCTCTGCTCAGGTCATTTCCTGCGTTCAGGTCATTTCCTCTGCTCAGGTCATTTCCTGCGTTCAGGTCATTTCCTGTGTTCAGGTCGTTTCCTGCGTTCAGGTCATTTCCTCTGCTCAGGTCGTTTCCTACATTCAGGTCATTTCCTGCATTCAGGTCGTTTCCTGCTCTCAGGTCCTTTCCTGCATTCAGGTCATTTCCTCTGCTCTGGTCATTTCCTCTGCTCAGGTCGTTTCCTGCGTTCAGGTCATTTCCTGTGTTCAGGTCGTTTCCTGCGTTCAGGTCATTTCCTGTGTTCAGGTCATTTCCTGCGTTCAGGTCATTTCCTCTGCTCTGGTCGTTTCCTCTGCTCAGGTCGTTTCCTGCGTTCAGGTCATTTCCTGTGTTCAGGTCATTTCCTGTGTTCAGGTCATTTCCTGCGTTCAGGTCATTTCCTGTGTTCAGGTCATTTCCTGCGTTCAGGTCATTTCCTCTGCTCTGGTCATTTCCTCTGCTCAGGTCGTTTCCTGCGTTCAGGTCATTTCCTGTGTTCAGGTCGTTTCCTGCGTTCAGGTCATTTCCTGTGTTCAGGTCGTTTCCTGCGTTCAGGTCATTTCCTGTGTTCAGGTCGTTTCCTACGTTCAGGTCGTTTCCTGCTCTCAGGTCATTTCAGCCTCAGTGGAACAATTGTTGACTAAAATAACGAAACCCTTTAATCCGATTGTTCGTATTGTTTAGTTTCATTGTAGACTTCAAACATGAAGCTCAGAGCTTCTCTTTACTCCATTTGGACTTTGGAGTTTTAATTCTGGGCTCGACGTCACAACATGGCAGCCTGGCGTGGCCTGGCGTGGCCTGGCATTGAGCGGGTCTGACTGGTTGGCTGGCAGGAGCACTGAGCAGCGGCTGTAAGAGCATTAAGATCTTTGGGCATTCTTTGATGGAGAATGAATAACGAGGGAGCAGCTGGGCGACGTAACAGCACAGAGCTGCTTGTTTCTGCTCTATAAACCCTGTGAAGAATCTGAATGATCCCTCCTGGCTGCCGTCCTCCGCTCCAAGCTGTTAGGTAACCGTCTTCTCCTCAGTGACGTCGGAGCCAGAGGTGAGCTGAAAATCACACGATCATGTTGTGGTTGTATTTAACGAACTCTGTTTAAAAACCCGCAGCTTCCTGTTTGGCGTGTCGTTTGCCAATCAGCCCAGCCTCGTCCCGTAAACGGCGGCAGGCTTTTGCAGAACTACCCGACCACAGGACATCAATGAAGGACAACTGTCTTCATCCACAGCAGCTTTCAAAATCTGAAGCAACAACAGCCGAGTTTCAACACGTTCAGCAGCTGCAGGTGAAGCCATGAAGTCAGGGTCAGATACAGGATGACGAGCCGCGGAGGAGGAGGAGCCACGGAGGAGGAGGAGCCACGGAGGAGCCTGATGACCTCTGACCTTTTGTCTGACCCGACTGTGCTCCTGATGTTTGTGGTCGGCTCCAGCTGAGCCCTCGGCTGAAACAAACCCTGGTGGTGTTAGTGAACAGTGTGATCTGGTGTTAAATCAAAGTCTGAGCAGCTGTGAGGCTGAATCAACAAACGGTATTTATCATATTTAATATATTTAACTTGCACAATTTCCTTCCCTGGTAGAGAAACGCAGCTGTGGAACTCTGCCTTGTTCAAAGGGTAGAAAAGCTACAACACCCAGAATACACTGCACCGCTCTGGACCAATTAACAGTCCAGCTGATGGGTGACGTACGGCGACCTGGGCGGGGCTTGGATTCGTCTGGAGTTTGAAACAACCTTTTCACACAGAGTCGCCGCATTGTCACTGCAGCGGCAGTTCACCAATTCTCCGCCGTTGTTTGTTCAAACTGGGCTAAGTAGTTTTGGAGTCAGGAGGACAGACAGGAGGACAGACAGGAGGACAGACAGGAGGACAGACAGGAGTTAGTGGTTACTGGTTAGGGTTATGCGAGGGCTCAGACAGACCCGCCTGGTTCCCCTGCGGTCCGTGTGTGACTGCTGCCTCTGCCTGGTCTGATTGACTTCCTGTGTACTGACCTCTGAACATAAGTCCAGGCCTGGGGTTCAGTCTTGGCACTTGCTCATCCAGTCCAATATGAATAAAATCATATCCTGGTGTCACTGTACCACAGACTCTCTACACGTATGTGGTCACATGGAGGATCCGTGAAGGTACCGGTCCAGAGGGGAACATGAGCGTCTGAGCTGCATTTCATCACGGTCCGTTCAGTCCGGACAGACACATGGACGTGTCCTCCAGAGACACGAACAACAGCTGTGGTGAAACTGCGTCAGACGACGTGAGTGTGAAATCAGAGCACGATGTTAAATAAATCATCTGAGAGTCTGAGTGTTATATGATTTGACGTGTTTAATCTGATTGTCGTCTCATGAAGTCAGAGTTTATATTTCAGCCTTTAAGGTTTCTGTCTGGTCCCGCTCACAACACTTTGAGCTACTGGACTTTTTACTCCACTACATTATTTGATACATTTAGTTACTTTGTTGATTACACGCAGCATCAGAGGCACGAGGTGTTTTAACATTTTGAATTCATTTATTTTCTATCAGCAATCTAATTCTTAAAAAGAGAAAATGTTGAATATCAGATCAGATGATGTTCATGATGAATAACTAAATATTACTTGCATATTCAATATTTACATTGAGGCTCAGTCGGTCTTTATTTGTAAAGCAACGACTCATGACACTTTCTAGTCTGTACAACATGCTGCTCAGTTCATCCACTAACAGAGAGACAAAGTCAGAGTCGGAAACTTCAGAGATGCTGCTGCTGCTGTTCATGTGGGTGACTTTTAATTTACCAAAGTAATAATTAACATTTCTACTGAAGCAGTTTTACATCTCTGATAGTTTTGCAATTACTACAATAAATACAAACATCACCAGAAAACATTAAATTATCTCAGACACACTTCATTCATCTGTGCGTGTGTGTGCGTGTGTGTCATTAATTTCTGGGAGCGTGGTCGTGACGGTGATCTGTTGGAATTAGAAAGTGTTAATCCGGCGCTGCTGACTGCCGGTCTGAGCTCGGCCCTGTTGGACCCGGTCCTGTTTACTGCTCTCATTACTACTGACGCGCCGCCTCTCACAGTGTTTTCAGCACCTTGTCATCTGTGTCTGCTGCTGCGGTTCACCACTGTCCTGTTACATTACCAGAGTTCTGTGTGCAGCCCGGAGCTGAAACTGTGGTGCAGAAACAATCTGTGGAGAACAAATGAAGTCTGTTTGCAGCCCGGTGGCTCGTCTTCCTCTGAACGCTCTTTGAAAAGCTCTTTAATCTGCAGCCTGATTGAATCAATCAAAACTGCTGTGCAACTTAAAGCTGTCATTACCTTGTCTTAACGCTGAGGGGTTTGTGATGGATGGCGAGCTAATAGCGCTGCCACCGCACTTTAATTAAGGGCAGGGCCCACAGCCAACCGGGAGGAGGCTGCGTGCTCAGACTCGCCATTGGACGCGTGGGAGGTGTGATGTCACTGCGGTGTCGCGGTGTGGCGTGCTGCCCGCACAGGTGTAGGGCGGTGAGGACGGCGTGGGGCAGAACACATTAATGCGGCGTCCTTATGGGCTCAGCCTGGTAATTGTGTCGTGTCACAGCACAGACGGCGAGACGATGTAATCCAACAACACGTCTGCCTGCGAGGCGCTCTGAGCTCTGAGCTCTGCTGCTGATTGGACTCAACTTTATCTATACTCAGAGAGGCGACAGAGCTGCAGGCGACCAGGCCCACCTCACATCCCAGCACCTCCCATCCACTCACTGGGAGCTCTGGGAGGTGAGACGGCTCCAGACTGGACCGGAGAGGACAGGCCCTCTTACAAACATCATCACAGTTGATCCCACTCGGTCCCAGCTGATCCCAGTCCTCGAAGTTTCCAGTTCCTACCTGAACATGCAGGTATTTCCTGGTTTGTCTCATCAGACTGACGCTCTGTGTTTTCTTAATTTATTTCATTTCATCTTTATTTAACCAGGAAAATCTCATTGAGATTGAAAATGTCTTTGAGTGTCCGGGCCAAGACAGGCAGTAGCATAGTCATACAGACACAAGGTGGACACAAACATTAAAGACACTTAGCATCCAAAACAGCAAACATTTCAAGCTCAGCTGCAATAATAAAAAACATCCACAGCTAGATGTTTCTGCCTCCAGGTCATTTGATTTCCCCTAAGAGTGTTCAATGAGACCAACTCATTTTGTTTCAAAGTGTTTTCTATCATGTTCCAGGCAGAGGGAGCAGCAAACCTAAACGCTGTCTTTCCCTCTTCAGTTCTGACTTTTGAGACAGACAGCAAGAACAAATCTTGAGACCGAACACTGTACGTCCCAGAGCTCCATGACACACAGTGTCGGGAGCATGTAAGCTTTGAGGCGAGGCTGGCATATATACAACATCACCGTCGTCCAGAACAGACATAACAGTGGCAGCAACCCGTCTCTTTTTTCATTTAAAAGAAAGACAGGATCTGATCCTGAAAGTAAAACCCAGTTTCAGTTTCAATCTTTTTACCAGCTGCTGATATCTGTAATTAAAAACACTCAATCTTCAAACCCTGAGAAGAGGATCGAGGGCAGATTTTGTGGTTTTGATTTTGTATTAGAGACCAGCATGACTTTAGTTTTGTCAGCATTTAAAACAAGTTTTAAATCATACAAATGTTCTTGCGCTGTGTTAAAAGCTTGTAGCTGGGAGATCTGATCTGCAGAGTCCAGTATCATCAGCAGATAAGTCTGATTTCACATCCGACACATTTTACCTTTACATCTGTTGATGACATCATCTCTTAATGTCGTCCGCAGGAAGTTGAGCTTCAGCTGCTGTTGTCAGTAGGATCTATTGATCAGACGGATCAGTGGAGGGAAACGGGCCGTAAAGGAGCAGTCTGTATATTCACTGAAGAAACGTTACTGAGCAGAGAAAGATCCTCTTAATCAAACTCTCATGTTTTTTATGACTCAGTAAACAAAGTGACTTTAAAGCTTGACACAGTTTATACTGTTTGACTGTGTGTATATGTGGCGGACCCTGCCACCTGTCTAGCTTCACCCCCTGCAGTTTGCCTACAGAGCCAACAGGTCTGTAGACGATGCTGTCAACCTGGCCCTCCACTATATCCTCCAGCACCTGGACTCTACAGGAACCTACACCAGGATCCTGTTTGTGGATTTCAGCTCTGCTTTCAACACCATCATCCCAGCTCTGCTACAGGAGAAGCTCTCCCAGCTGAACGTGCCTGACTCCACCTGCAGGTGGATTACTGACTTCCTGTCTGACAGGAAACAGTGTGTAAAGCTGGGAAAACACATCTCCGATGCACAGACTATCAGTACCGGATCCCCCCAGGGCTGTGTTCTTTCTCCTCTGCTCTTCTCCCTGTACACCAACAGCTGCACCTCCAGTCACCAGTCCGTCAAGCTCCTGAAGTTTGCGAACGACACCACCCTCATCGGACTCATCTCTGATGGTGACGAGTCCGCCTACAGGTGGGAGGTTGACCACCTGGTGACCTGGTGCAACCAGAACAGCCTAGAGCTCAATGCTCTAAAGACAGTGGAGTTGGTTGTGGACTACAGGAAGAACTCAGCCTCACCTGCCCCCATCACCCTCTGTGACTCCACTATTGACACTGTGGAGTCTTTCCGCTTCCTGGGAACAATCATCTCCCAGGACCTCAAGTGGGAGCTGAACATTAGCTCCCTCATCAAGAAAGCACAGCAGAGGATGTACTTCCTGCGGCAGCTGCAGAAATTCAGTCTGCCGAAGACAATGATGGTGCACTTCTACACAGCCATCATTGAGTCCATCCTCACCTCCTCCATCACCATCTGGTACGCTGCTGCCACCGCCAAGGACAAGGGCAGGCTGCAGCGTGTCATTCGGTCAGCAGAGAAGGTGATTGGCTGCAACCTCCCATCTCTTCAGGACCTGTACACCTCCAGGACCCTGAGGCGTGCAGGAAAGATTGTTGCTGATCCCTTCCGTCCCGGTCACAAACTCTTTGAGACACTCCCCTCTGGCAGGAGGCTGCGGTCCATCAGGACCAAAACCTCACGCCACAAGAACAGTTTCTTCCCGTCTGCTGTCAGCCTTATCAACAAGGCCTGAATCCCCCCTGACACTCCTCACACTCCACCTCTACCACTGACTCTACTGTCACACTGACAGCACCATAACTCTATGCGTTACATTAATGCTCACCTTGAACATCCTGTTCATTTGCACATTTTCATTTGCACATCATTCTTGTAATTGTTCACTGCCAGCCGGTCTGCTCCTTTTATCCTTTTACCCAAAAAACTCCTCCTTGTGTATATATATTTATATTGTATAGTTATATTTTCTACTTTTTTAAAATAGTTTATATTGTTAATTTGTTATATTTTCTATTCTTTAAATAGTTTATATTGTTAATTTGTTATATTTTCACTTAATAGTTATTTGATGCATGCACCAATATCACCACAACAAATTCCTCGTATGTGTAACATCGTACTTGGCAATAAAGCTTTTTCTGATTCTGATTCTGATTCTGATTCTGATTCTGATTCTGATTGTTCTCTGAGAACAGTTTGTTTCTTCACTGATGGAAACAAATTGTATTGTTACCTCATTAATACTGTAAACACTGAAATCCTACAGAGTGCTCCTTTAATCTGCATTTTCTTTTGCTGATTTTCTCAAAATTAGATTTTTGGATGAGAACCTAACCATATGAGCTGGACAACAATCAAGGAAAACATTTAATGAAGTTTACTTTTTCTTTCTTGAATGCAGAAGGTCCAGATCATCTGAGCTTCTTCATTCTGCTTTAAAAATATCCAGTGTGACCAGAAACAGCAGAAGCAGAACTGAGAGTGGATAAAGACTTCAACTGAAACTAATAAACACCAAACTGAAGCTAAAAGTAGAAGAAATCTGGACCGTTTCTCTCCTTGACTTCAATAAAACACAAACATGCTGACAGACGTCCTGCAGGACACAAACTCAGACTGACATGCTCACTGCAGGTCCAGTAATGGGTTCTGTTCAGGACCGTTGAGCTCACATCATTCTTCAGTAAATGAAGCTGCTGAAATGCTTAAAGAGCGTCTGCAGGGAGGATGCTGGGCTCTAATCCCTCCGATCGCTCACTGAGCCACAGAGCTCAGACAGGCAGAGGAACAGAGTCCTGCTGGCTTCACCGCAGACGGACGCTATCGCCGCGATTTATGTGACTCCATTATCGTTAACCTTCCCTTCCCAGGCATCAGCACTCCTGTGAGGAGAAGTTCAGAGGTCAGAGGTCGCGATAACACATTATGCAGAAATTAAGCAATGTGCATTAAACATGCTTCCTTATCAGAGCTGTAAATCCTCTGGAGACACAGAGGTGTAGACGTGCGTCTGGCCTCAGAGCTGCTGGATCTCAGAGTCCACTCACACAGACACACAAACATGATCCGGAACAAACCAAACATCAGTTACGTATCTTAAATATCTTCTTTTAAACAGAGCAAATCAACTGTTTTTAAGAGTGTTTGTGAAATGAGAAGACATAAAGTCAGAAACATTATTTATCTGTTTCTTTATATCCGTCCTGCAGCGTCACAGAGGAACAGCCTCGCCGCAGCACAGACGCTCAGGATCACATTATTCTTCCTCACTGAATCAAGCAGAATCCATCTGTGTCAGGTTTTTTATTCTTTCTTGATTCTGCTGCAAATTGACCTCACATAAAGAAATGATCTTGTTTCAGTGGCTGATCTTTGGCTCCTCAGGTTTAAATGTACCAGTAACAGTGACTGAGACTTTGTGGAGTGTAACTGGTTCTGGAGCTGCAGTGAATCAGCACAAACACCAAACCCTCAAGAAGCAGGAAGTGGTTTCACCGACTTCCTCTTTCAGGTTTGCCAACAGAAGAAGAAGAGGTGAGAGTGAGACACATGATGGACAGACAGGACGACCAGAAAATAACAACAGTGAACCCTGCAGAGTGCCGTCGGGCAGACACGGTACTGAATCCTCTTACGGACCATGTGCCTGCTCGTCATCACAGCAGTTATATAAGAGTTCATATACTGTAAGCTGCTCCGCTAACGGCTAACAGGAGCTTATAAACCCTCCAGTCAGCGTGAAAAGCTGTTAAAACAATGATCCGCGTCACCGAGTCGCGGGCCAGAAGGTCACAGCACACAAAGCACCTCCAATTCATCTGGGACAAAACCTCTGAAGTCCTGACGTCACTGCCGGGCTTCTGCGACCCGGTCCGGTCTCCATCCAGCAGTTCTGTAACAGGTGAGGAAATTAAATGAATGATGATATCATCTCGTCATCTTCTTCTGCAGGGTTTTAATGTCGTCCGCAGGAAGTTGAGCTTCAGTGGAGGGAAACAGGCCTTAAAGGAGCAGTCTGTATATTCACTGAAGAAACGTTACAGAGCAGAGAAAGATCCTCTTAATCAAACTCTCATGTTTTCATTTAATAGCGCTATGTACCGCAGAATGAGAAAGCGAGCCCTTAAAGAGTGTGTTCTGACAAGATGAATATTACAGGGGTCTCATTTCCTCTTCTGTGCCTGGACCAGTAGCCCTTCATACACAGCGACGCTGCACTAACTCCAGAGCATCAGTTCACTAATTCTCCACTGTTGGTGATTCACACAGAGTGAAGCATCTCCGTCTTAAAGATGAACCCAGCTGTCTTCTCCCTGGACTGAGATCTGCCCCAAAAATATTTCCTCATCAGATCTACACGATTCACGCAGGTCAACTATCAGTGGCGTGCACAGTCTTTTTGAAGGGCAGGGGCGAAAACAAGGCGCACAAGGAGGACTTTATATCCTCAGGAGGAGGAGAGGAGGACTTTATATCATCAGGAGGAGGAGAGGAGGACTTTACATCATCAGGAGGAGGAGAGGAGGACTTTATATCCTCAGGAGGAGGAGGAGAGTAGGACTTTATATCCTCAGGAGGAGGAGGAGAGGAGGACTTTATATCATCAGGAGGAGGAGAGGAGGACTTTATATCATCAGGAGGAGGAGAGGAGGACTTTATATCCTCAGGAGGAGGAGAGGAGGACTTTATATCATCAGGAGGAGGAGAGGAGGACTTTATATCCTCAGGAGGAGGAGAGGAGGACTTTATATCCTCAGGAGGAGGAGAGGAGGACTTTATATCCTCAGGAGGAGGAGAGGAGGACTTTATATCCTCAGGAGGAGGAGAGGATGACTTTATATCAGCAGGAGGAGGAGAGGAGGAATTTATATAATCAGGAGGAGAGGAGGACTTTATATCATCAGGAGGAGGAGAGGAGGACTTTATATCATCAGGAGGAGGAGAGGAGGACTTTATATCCTCAGGAGGAGGAGAGGAGGACTTTATATCATCAGGAGGGGGAGAGGAGGACTTTATATCCTCAGGAGGAGGAGAGGAGGACTTTATATCCTCAGGAGGAGGAGAGGAGGACTTTATATCCTCAGGAGGAGGAGAGGAGGACTTTATATCCTCAGGAGGAGGAGAGGAGGACTTTATATCCTCAGGAGGAGGAGAGGAGGACTGAGTTTATACTTAACTTTTCATCATTTCATTATTTACTGCACACAGACATTCCTGTGCTGACAATCACGCTGCCTATTATTTCCTACTTCATTACCCATGAGCCTCAGCTGCTGTTCATGAATTCATTCAGAACAGGTACAGAGATTAAAAATAATGAAAATCAGCAGAGCTCACGTCAGAAGTTGAAGCTGTTTGATTGTCGCCTGTTGGTGAAATGCATCCTGGTAGTTGTAGTTGACTCTCCTGTCTGGCTCTGGAGACGGGAGACGACTCTGTCATGAGGAAGTCTTCTCTGACTCGGCGTGTTGGGATTCTTCTGACCTTTGTTTTGTTTTGGTCGCTGATCTCCTGACAGAGCGCCCACTCGCCAGACACGCCCCGCCCGTCTCCTGTCTCTGTTGTCATGACAACAGGCCGTTGGTCACCAGGGGGTGGGCGGGGACCGACCCATGATCGACACACATCAGAGCTGCGGTGAACACGTGGGATGAGCTTTGACCTTCGATGGGGCCCAGACAGGCTGTTTTAATCCTGACGAACAATACGTGACCTTTACAGAGACGAATGATAGTTGTTGTTGGGCTTGTTGTATTTTTGTTTCCTCCTTTGTTCCCTCTTTCTTCAGTTTTGTTTCCTGGTGCATGAGCTGAGGGATTCTTTATTTAGCTCTTCTTCTTTTTCATGGAGATGAAGTTTGACCCAGAGACACATGCAGTCTGAATATCAACAGATCTAATATGAAAATAATCTTTTAAAAAGATAGAGAACAGAAGGAAACGTCTTTAAAGTGACACTCTGCCCTCAGAGACTCTAGTGTGGGTCAAACTCCATGAACACTCATCCTACATTTCCCACAATGCACCATAATGTCTTTCATTGGAGCATCCCTGTCAGCCTCTTAATTCAAACTCTGCTCTTGGGTTTGTAACACAGACTGTAAGTCAGACACCTGATGACATCACTGTGACATCATCAGGGTTAACGTTAGGATTAAAGATATAAACAGACTTTAAATGTTTCTGCTCTCGACCCAGAGAAACAGATCTGAGGACCAAACACAGAAAGGGAGCAGAGGACGACCCGTGTTCAGACTGCTGCTGCAGAAACACAAGGTTCAGTAACCAGCACCACAAACAGAACCGCCGGCAGAAAACAACTGGACCCAGAACCCTGACTGCAGAACCGCTCTCTGTGTCAGAGAGGACGGACAGAGGAGGCTGCTGCTGATCACACATCTGTCAGTCACATCAATGATGACGTCACGTCACGTCACGTCACGTCACGTCACGTCACGTCACGTCACGTCACGTCACGTCACGTCACGTCACGTCACGTCACGTGTTTGTCCAGAAAGAGCAGAGAAAGACTGAAACACTAAATGAATAAACGTTAACATGTCAGTTAATGACAACTCTGATTAAACAGGATCATATTCATGACACGACACTCGCACACACACACACACGCACACACACACACACACACACACACACACACACACACACACACACACACACACACACACACACACACACACTGGGTTCATCAGCCTGCAGGTCGACTCGCAGTTTGTTCGGCAGCAGAGTGAAACTTTCAGGTCTCAGGGAATCTTTTCTCCGTGTTTGTTGACTTCCTGTCGTGTGGCGGCGGCAGACTGTCAGGAGTCTCCGTGGGCCCGAGGTCGTCGGCCCGGTTTGAACCTGCTGTTTGAAACAAAGAAGAAAACAAAAGAAAAGACAAATGTGCTGCTGGAGCCGAAGTTAATGTTTCCAACCACAGGAAGGATTCTTCTTCTCTGCCTTTCTTTTCCTACATCCTCTATTTCTTTCCTCTTTTATACACTTCTTCATTTCCTTCACTACCACCTTTGATTCCTTCCCTAATTCCTTCTGTCCATCATTACCTCCTTCTTTCCTTCCTCATCTCCTCATTTCCTTCCCTGCATCCTCGTCTCCTTCACCAAACCTCACGTCCTGACATGAGCGAGGCTTCCTGTTTCTGTTGAACCTTCTTTACTTCGTGTAGATGTGATCATCTCCATTGATCGTCTGCAGCCTCACTGTCACGCTGCTCTGCGATTGGCTGCATGGTGTGACATCACCAGATGGGTATCTGCAGCCGATCCTCAACTTATTTTAATAAAGACCGAAACCCTGCAAACAAAGTTCACACTGAACTGAGGTCAAAGTTCACACCTGCCTCAGTCTGTGTGTGTCTGTGTTTACCTGTGAAGATAACTGCAGTCAGGATGACCGACTGTATCGACCGCTGAGTTTAATAAAGTTTAATCAAGTTTAAAGTGAACACTTCACTTCACTGTCAGACTTTATGGCTTCCACAAACAAATGCTGATAATGACTGTAATCTGACGTCACATCGGTCAGATTACAGTACGATCAGGATCAAGACACTGAAGCTCTACAGAACCTAGAAAAGTCCTACAAACATCAAACTGTGTCCACTGAGGAGCTCAGAGCTCGGAGTCTGAGCTGGAACTGAAGTATCTGAGGACTTGATTTAAAACAGAAAAACAACCAAAAAGACATGAAACATCTCCACACAGTTCGTCTGCTGTGATCCAGCTGTTCCTGTAAGAACCAGGAGAATTTGCTCCACACAGACATGAAGCGTCAGTTCACCTCAGCAGGGCTGGAAGGATCCTGAAGGTTTGAAATCTTCAGATATTCAGATGAAATTTAAGGTTTTCTCAGAGTAAAATGAATAACGGTTGTGAGACAGGTGCTCTGCTGAAAGGTCGATTATCATGACACAAAATCATAATTAACATCCATGAGATCTGAGTTCTGACTGATTCTTTTCTATATTCAGCAGCAGGAATCAAACTCCGTGAAGAAAACAAGAGTTGTGATGAAGCAACACACAGATCAAACCGTGTTCCCTCTTATAAACTCGGTGAAACTCTGACAGATTCTGCATCATTGTGTCTTTGTTGTAAATTCAGCATTAAATGTTTCAGCTGAAGTTGTTTGTCTCCTTGTAAAAAGTGTCAGTTTGTGGCAGCATGTCTGTACCAGCCTGTCTGCTTCTGTGTCTAAAGTGCTAAAGTCTTACCTGCCAACATTGATCAGCTGTTTGAACACACTGTTTACACTGATTTCACCATTTACACTCCATTTATGAAAGAAGAAACATGTTATTGATCTAAACATGTCACATGTTGCAAAGACACTAAACAGGAACAATATAGGCGACTTCTTTGTCCCCGTGGAGAAAGTCCCCAGACTCCCTTAACAAATGTGTCAGTTTAGTGAGTTGTTGAGTTGGAGACACTTTATAAACTCTGTGAAACTCTGTCTCTGACTCATTCTGCATTATTTGGACCTTCTTGTTAATTCAGCAAATGTTCTACTTGAACTTCTTTCTGTCTTTGGCCTCATCAGATGGTCAGGTGTAATCACCTGGACACAGCTGTATGGACCGACTGGACACCAGAACCCAGCTTGGTGTTGACCCCTCCCTGACCTCTGTGTGACCTCTGTGTGACCTGTGTGAAGCAGGTCAATGTAAAGTCTATATGACTTGTCTCACTAGTCACCTTCATGTGTTTGTTATCCGCTGTATTAGCCGGTTAGCATGCGCAGCAAGCAGCTTACTCCTGCTCCTCCCACACTGGTTGACCCCTGCGTGCCCTCGGCTCTGAGCTCAGGTTAAGGTAGATTTAATCACTAACTGTGTATTATCTTTCAGCTGACTGCAGCAGTCATATGCTGTGAAAATGTCAGCTCCACAAACACACCACTGTGGCTTTCCCATCAGCCCCTGCAATCACATGCTCATTTGCCTCACTTTACTGCAGATTAAGATGGCGGAGGAGCTTACGGCAGATCAGGCTGCTGTTTAAAGCTTCCTATGGAGAACGTGCACGGGACAAAAGCTGTTGAGGAATGGCTCCTGCACAAGTCCCTGACCTTGTGCCTTTGGGCAGTGTCAGGCACCACCAACACCCCCACACTGCTCTCTAAAGGGTACTTCTGCTGTTTTCTTTATAGAGGGGGAACAGTGAAGGTCGTCTCTGCTGCTCCTGTCACGGTTTAATGTTTCTTCAGGTTCTGACATGTAGCAGCACAGATGAGTTCAGAACCAGCAGCCGGACCGTCTCTGTGAGGGTCCGGAAGAAAAACTCAAACTCTCCTCACAGTATATTCAGCAGACAGTGTTGGGAAAAATCACTTTCTACATGAACTAGTTCAAAGTTCAGTTCACAGATTTTAAAATGAACTAGTTCGGTTCATAGTTCATAATTCAAAATTGTGAACTCAGTTCACAGTTACAAAAATCAACAAGTTCATAGTTCTTTTTTTCAATATGTTATGAGCTATTATTTTTCTAAATGATTACCACAGAAATATAGAAGACAGTTATTATCTGGTCAGTTTTAACACTGAAGCTGCAGCTCTGACATTTTACTGCAACACCATGTTGTCCAGCTGCAGCTGGAGATGAAGCCAGCGGAGCCGCTACTGCACGCTGGTCATGTGATCCGGGTGGTGGAGGATCTGTGTTGGCTCGCTGTTCTCGTGTCTTTTGATTTTTTATTCACTCGTACAGACCTTGAAAGTCTTGCCGGGTGCTTTAGTTCAGTGTGCCGTCTCAGGTTTGCTGTTGTTGATGTACGGAGTTGCTTCTTGAAACCTGGCAGGGGAAGTTTACAGTAAAAGGTCAGATTGTTCCACCTGGATCATCACTGACCTTTTCATAAAACTGGTTCTAGTAATCGTATGAAGATGCTGTATGAGTGGTGGAGGCAGCCTGAGGTGCTGCTGCCTTCATGTGGTTTTGCCTCCATGCTTCACACGCGGCGGTGCCACCCTGCGGTGGCTGGTGTTGCCAGGTTGGGTGATTGGGTGCCAGATTTTTCTGCTACATATTAAGGCCTGTGTACGGGACAGTTACTCACCTGGAGGGCTCGATGGAAATCTGGAACTCTCTGGAAGGAAGTGAAACTGTGAGAGAGCAGCGTTCACAACAACGCTCATCAGGCAGAAATACAGAGCGTTCAGATCACGTTCGCCCAAAATATGAACGAGCTCATGAACGATCGTTCACTGAACGCCTTCAGGCACAACACTGTTAATAGTAAAGGGACAGTTCACCCAAAATGGAACCAACTCTGTTTCACTGTGAAGCTCCAGAAGTGTGTTGAGGAGCACGAAGACTTTCATCATCATGGAGGGAGGAAAGAAGACAGAAAGGACATAGGGAAGGAAAGGAGGAGGAGAGAAGGAGGTGACAGGGAAGGAGGTTAGGAGGAGTGGGAGAGAGAACACTCTCACTTTGCTCTCTCTCCCACTCTTATCTACCTCCTCGCCTCCTTCCCTGTCACCTCCTTCTCTCTCCGTCCTCTCCATCTCCTCCTTTCCTTTCCTCAGTTCACCCTCTTTTATTCAGCTCTTTATCCCCTTCTCCACACTCTTCTCCTTCTCTTCTTCGTCTTCACACACACACACACACACACACACACACACACACACACACACTCTTGCACAGTGTTGCCTCATGCAGCAGACCTGCAGAGGGAGATCAGAAGCAGCTCTAACTGCTTTAGTCATGAGTTTCTCTCCAGCAGCTGAACGTTGGTGTCTTTAATATTTCAGCGGCTGCTGCCGGCTCGGCGTTATCGCACCATGATGACATTTAGAGGCGAGGAGGTGTAACACTGCTCCGACACAACCTGAGGACACGAACAGCAGCAGCAGAAGAAGAACTCACATCCTTCACTGCAGCAGGATGTTGTTAAAGTTCAGGTCGGGTTAGAGGAAAGTGAACATGTGTTTACTGCTTCCATCGCCGTTCATTAAGGCTTCGTTACGTTCATCAGCCCGCTGCCTCGCCCACGTCTGAACACACTGACACCTTCTCCTTCTGATGAAGCGTGGCTTGCTTTTCTCAACATCACATACAGATGATTTTTTAAATTTCCTTTAAGAAAAATGAAGGATTTATGAAACTTTTTGCAGGTTTCTGAGGGCAGATGATGAGTTGTGTCTGATGAGCCTGTGAACTGTTCCACTGATGTCTGTTTGTGTCTCTTCACACTGATGAATATTTGTAACAAGAAAGAAACATGTTATTTTACATTTTAATCCAAATCTTGATGTTTTTTCAGCCTGAACCTAATCAGAGCATTGACACAGAGTTGTGAAGAGAGAGAAAACAGTTTCGACTCATCTGATGTTTTACAGAAACGAGTCTTGTCAAAGTTTATCCAGGTGATTGTTTTGGTGGTGGGATGTGGTCAACACAGAGGCCACGTGAGCAGGTGCAGCGACTGTTTGCTCCTCCAGTTCATGTCTCCTGTCTGTGTCCTCTGAGTCTCTGTGTGACTTCTCCTCTCTACACCTGAACTTTCTCCTCCTGATTGGTGGGAGAAGTCTGCGGTGCACAGGGTGAACAGGAAGAGTCCAGGACTGTTCCCTGTGGGTCACCGTACTGCAGACCACTGTGTCCGAAACACTGTCCAGAGTCTTCACACGCTGTGGCCGGTTACTGAGCTCGTCCAGGATCCGGGACATGAGGTGCTGGTCCACAGCCGTGAGCTGCTTCACACATGAGATCACAGCATCATAATCCACCTGATACACAGGAGAGCAGCTGGTCAACACAACAACATCCTCCTCACCACAACCAACGATGCCATCAGATCAGACGTGTTCACTCACTGCTAGTTATCCCGTCACCAAGGTGCAGAACAGAACCTGTCAGAACCTGTCAGAACCCAGAGGCTGATCACCACCAGCCCTGTGGAGACTCCTCTGTCAGTGTACGTCTCACTGAGTCTGTGAACATGTGCATCATGTCTGCAGGTTCTGATCTCAGTTCTGACTCAGAGAATCCAGCACCAAATGTTTTAAAGTGTCTGAACATCCTCCGTCAGCTGGAGCCTCCACCCGACCTCCTGTGGAGCTGCAGGCGGCTGGAGTCTGTAGGTGGACTCCAGTCTTCAGACGACGACTTTAAAATCACTTTTATCTTTTATTCCTTTTCTGCTCTCAGATGACTGATCTGCTGTTAAACACAGTTCAGTATTGAGCTGTAGAATCATGTTCAACATCTGATGGATCGTGTGTTCATGATCCATCCATCTTATTTCAGCCTCTTGAATGTGACACTTTGATTCATAATAAACTGGTTGATCCATTCTTCATAACAACAAAGATCTTCCAACCACGAACACTGAAATTCTGCTCACTTCATGAAACTGTCGTTCTGGACCTGAACACTCGGTCCGCCTCTGCACAGAACACCACATCGATTCTCTCAGTTCAAACCAGACACAAACTCTCAGAGTCGTGGAGCTGAGCAGACGTGTTGGTGTGCAGACTAACAGTGAGTTTCTAACCCTCACCTTCGGGTTCACCAGCTCAACTTTAACCCTGTGAAGTGTGAGCAGAGAGCGACACCTGGTGGCCACCAGCAGGAGCGTTTCAACAGTCACGTTCAGAATCTCTCGGAGCCGACAGTGTCCACAGAAACACTTCACTGCACGTCAGGTAGAAAAGAAACAGCTGAACACAGTGAGCCGAGGCACTGCACACAATATGATGTCAAAGACATCAGAGCAGATTTACAAATATAATACAAATATATAACTAAACAACTGTATCACAGAAACATTCAAAATGCAGACGTCTGCTGAGAGACCATGACGATGGAGAGACGCTCACTGAACATCTCGACAGTCAAAGACTTCAAGCCTCACTGAGCTGACGAGAGGAGACCAGAGCTGCTGCAGCTGGTGTGTTCAGGTCCACAGAACATCAGCACACAGATGTCACATCCACAATCACCTGCTGGACTCAGTCAGTGCTTCTCTGTCATATCACATCATTTATGTTCATGTGTTATTATTTTTGTTAACATAAATATCAAACACATGAGCAAAAGATAAAACATTAAAAAGTCTGTGTGAGGTTGAGCTTTTCTGAGAACTTAAACCAAAAGATTACAAACGGTGACGAACAAACAATCGAATCCATCAACACATTTAAACACTGAGACCTGCTGCAGACACGACGACTGTCACTGACAAACCCACAGTGTTGGTTTGTTAAAATAACTGAACACACACAGCTGATGTTCTCACAGCTGATGTTCTCCTCACAGCTGATGTTCTCACAGCTGATGTTCTCACAGCTGATGTTCTCCTCACAGCTGATGTCTCCTCACAGCTGATGTCTCCTCACAGCTGATGTTCTCACAGCTGATGTTCTCACAGCTGATGTTCTCACAGCTGATGTTCTCCTCACAGCTGATGTTCTCCTCACAGCTGATGTTCTCCTCACAGCTGATGTTCTCCTCACAGCTGATGTTCTCCTCACAGCTGATGTTCTCACAGCTGATGTTCTCCTCACAGCTGATGTTCTCCTCACAGCTGATGTTCTCACAGCTGATGTTCTCCTCACAGCTGATGTTCTCCTCACAGCTGATGTTCTCACAGCTGATGTTCTCCTCACAGCTGATGTTTCCTCACAGTTGATGAGTTTATGTGTGTTACTTTCATCTTGTCTCTGCAGCAGCTTGCTCTCCACCTGCAGGGCCTGAATCAAGAGCCTGGATGCCTTCTGTCCTCTTTACTAAATATGTTCTGGCTCTTGTGGCTCGGTCCTGGTTCTGTTGGACCTATGATCTGGTTATTTCTTGACTTGATACCAGCTATCTTCTGGCTCTGAAAGAATGCTTCAGCTCTGTTCCTGCTCTTTGACAGGCTGTCTTCACCGGCTCCACACTGACACTGTCTTGTCTCCGTCCAGGAAAACACGTATTACACCCTCAAACTGACCCTGGCTCCCCGACCCGAGCCCCGTCCAGATCTTCACGGGTCCAGTTAGTTTAAACCCCTGAAGTCTAGCAGCTCGGTCGTGTTACAACGAGCAGGGAGGCTCTGTGTTTTCTGGGTTGTCGAGGGGGTCTCAGATTTGGATCTGAGCAGAGCGTCAGCTTTCTGCTGAGCCAGGCATTTGGTTTGTGTTGAGCAGCACCAGGTTTTATAGATCACAGAGGGGTCAAAGAAAACAGATGACAAACTGCTGCGTGCTTTGGATGGACATCCGATATCTGACGCCTCTGATCCTCTGAGGCTGTGCTCTGCTTTATACACTTCTTCAACAGCTGAATCCATCCATCCATCTATCTGTCCATCCGTCCGTCCATCTGTCTATCTATCTGTCTGTCTGTCTACAGGAGTGTGATGGTGTGTTCGCTGTCTTGTGTTAGTGTTGGAGCACAGAGCTCTGTGAAGAGGCGTTCATGTGCAGGGTTTGGCGGCGCTGCAGTGGTTTTCTCTGCCTGTTTCCAGATGCTGGATGTTGGAGTCTTTCACTTTCACCAAAGTAATTTTTCAACACAATATCTTTACTTTTACTCAAATAGGCCATCAGTCTCTGCTCGTAATAACCTGTCCACCACAAGGTGTCGCCAACTCATCGATTATTACCAGCCTACAGGGAATCACTTCGCCTTCGGCCTTGAAGTTTGTTCCTCTGCGCCTCCCGTACTGGCAGTGAAAACATGGCGTCCGACAGTGACAGCGACGAGGATTTCGTGACTTACGGGACTCCGCTGGAGCCTCTGGAAGAAGGTAGACTCACATTTTAAACCGGCGACAGTCCGTCTGTTTGTCCTTTGACACTGTCAGGTGGTTTTATGTTGTGAAAAAGGAGCCACGAAGTTTCCAGCGGGAACCTTAGGATGCTAAGCTAACGAGAAGCTAGCTAACAACAAGCTTCTGGCTGTTAGCTTAGCCCCCTGGTTCGTAATCCAGACTTCATTCAGATATCTGTGAGTTTTAAACTGTCCTGCTTATCGGCTGAAGGAAGTTTTTCAGCGGACTGTCAGTGAAATAATTTTTACCCTCCAGCTGTGAATTCGGCCCACAAGTTGTTCTCAAATCAGCAAATAATTTCATTCAAACTTCAAGATTTTTATTGTTCTTCTTAACTGTTCACTTGCCTCTGCTTGAAAAAACCCTCTTTCCACATTTTTACTCCTCTGCTGTTGATTCTTGACTTGGAAATGAAATATGAAGAAAAAATGCAGCACTCAAATGAGAAGGAACCGTCTGTCATATTAAAAACTACCAGTTCTGATGTAGAGTAGACTTTACAACAAAGATCTCAACAGGATAGTAAGTGAATACAACTACTGTGACAATGGAACTGAAGCACCTGAATCTTCTCTGCAGCCTCATACATAATGTATTGTGTAATAACTTGTGTGTGTGTGTGTGTGTGTGTGTGTGTGTGTGTGTGTAGACGAGCCGTTGAAGAAGCCCGTCCCGCTGCACGAGCAGACGGTGAAGGATGAGAAGGGACGGTACCAGAGGTTCCATGGGGCGTTCACTGGAGGCTTTTCAGCCGGTTATTTCAACACTGTCGGCACTAAAGAAGGTCAGAGCTGCTGCATCACAGCACCTGTTCACCTGTTCACCTGCTCTGACTGAAGGGAGCCAGTCAGTTTGTGAGCAAAGTGGTGATCCAGATCATATCATGTTTCAGCTATTATCTCTTGTGCTTGTTCGTCTGAGACCCTCATTTAATTCCAGGTGTGTGGTGTCAGTGTCAGTGACTTATCACCATGTGGTTGTTGTGTTGTGACTTCAGGCTGGGCTCCGTCAACCTTTGTGTCTTCACGGCAACAGAAATCTGAGCAGCGTCATGCCAGACCAGAAGATTTTATGGACGAGGAGGTAGAGAAGTGTTTCCACTCACCATCTATTTGTGTTTTTGATCACTGATTACTATATTTCACTTACATGAGAGTCAGATAAAATAAAAAGAAAACCTTAGAGCTTTCTGTCAGCTACATCTCGACTCCCGAATCAGAGCTGCTCACTCATCCAGCTGCCATCTTTGTTTGTTTGGGTCCAGAAATGGAAATCCACCATAACACAAGTTCTGTCTCTTCTCCACTGAACAGCAGAGACCAGAGTATTTGTTAAAGGATGGAAATGTCTTAAAAAATGCAGCTGATTTAGTTGAATGACCTGATGTATTTTGACTTTCCAAGTTCTGTGACTCTTTATTTATCTGAGAGCTGCAACAATTAATCAATTAACTGTTTGGTTATCAAATGTAAAGTGTGAGGAGAGGATGAACTGCAGCCCAGCGGTCCTGAGTGGACAAAGTCTGTCTGATCTGACAGGTGGTTTTGTGGAGAGCCTCAAAATAAGAAATGAACATCATAATGTGCTTTGATCACTATAATTGAAGTGTGGATTTATTAGTGAGAGAAGAAATCTGTACTGTATTTTGTTGATGTAGGTGTAGAGTTGACTGTCGATGTTGTTGCTGTGTGTCAGGACTTCAGCGAGCACGGCATCGCTCCGAAAGAGATCCGCACTAGTCGGGAGTTCTCGTCCGGTCGCAGAGACGAGGTCAGAGAGAAGGCGAGGGCGGTCAGCGCTCAGGCCGCCCTGATCCCCGGAGACACTCTGCTGGAGGAGCTGATCACACCTGCCAGGTAACTGCTGACATCCTCACGCTGCAGCCAGGACAAAGCTATATGGTGTCTGCATTCGAAAGTATCAAAGGTAGCAGAGCTACCAAATAACTGATCTACAGTCAGACTTGATAGATGTCAGCGTTATCACACATCTGTTGTTGTGTTTAAATGACTTGAGAGGTGTTTCAGGAAATCTGAGAGAAACAGTGAGATGATAGAAAACATGTGACCTTTATTGAAATCTGTATTTCCTCTTGTGTATTCTGAGGTGTGTTGGTTTTGTCCGTCAGCTTGTCCATTGGGGTGGAGCTGCTGAAGAGGATGGGGTGGAAAGAGGGTCAGGGTGTCGGGCCGCGTGTGAAGAGGAAAGCTGGCCGACAGCAGACAGGTACGACAAGTTTTTACTTTTAGTTATTTTTGTTTTCCAAATATTCACCAAAGAAACATCACAAAAAATCATTTCCTCACCAAAATACAAAGAAATGTGGTTTAGGCTCTGTCGCAGTCCTTCTGAATGAATCCTTTGCGATTCTGTGGTCTTGAATTAAAGGGAAATGAAAGTGTTTTAGCCGATCTGCTTTCAGCTTTATGTGAGAATGTGTTGATGTGATTTGTCGATGATGAAGGTGCTCTCCTCTCTGTTTATCTGTTTAAACTATATCTTTGTCCCTGTGTTGTGATTCATATCGTGAGGCCTGTCTGTGTGCTTTTTCTCCTCCCACCAGACGGAGGCGGCAGAGTTTACGGCTGTATGCGACCCCCTGCTGGATCGGAGCACTCAGAGGTGAGATGCTACCTCAGAACTGATCCTCAGAGCTGCTTCAGAAGAAGATTAATATTCATATTCCTTCCTCTCTCTCTCTCTGTCCGGCAGGAGGAGGAGGAGGATGATGAAGAGTTTGCTCCAGAGAACGTGACCTTTGCCCCGAAGGACGTGACTCCGGTGGACTTCACCCCAAAGGTGGGGGTCAAAGGTCTGGGGTACCGTGGTCTGGACCCGGGCCTGGCACTGCTGGGCGGAGGAGCAGCTGAACACATCGACCTGTTCAGGCCGCAGTCTGAGACGAGGAGTCGACTGTTTGGAGACACACGGGGAGGAGCACGGAGAGGAGGCGTGGCCGGACAGGTGAGACCTCTGAAGGCTCGATCATCGCTTAACAGATGTGTAAAAAACTTGTTGGCTTGTTGTAACTGTTGTTGCTGGTGACCTTTGACCTGCAGGCGTTCGGGGTGGGCGCCCTGGAGGATGATGACGATGAAGAAGTTTACCACAGAGACTCCATGTCCAGATACGACACGGTTCTGGGAGGAGAGGAGCCGGGCGACGGCCTGTATGGCTGGACGGCACCACAGCAGTACACCAAGAAGAAAGGTCAGAAGAACCGGGACCACTGAGAGAACAACAAGAAAAGATACGAGAATGTCTACATAGTTATTTAAAAAGTGAAGGACGACTCGTAAACCAACCTGACTTTGTTGATTTTCACTTTCATTATTAATATATTTAAACTTCAGGAAGCTCTGACTGAAGATCTGACTGAAATTAGGGATAAAAGTTTTACATAATCAGTTAAAACTTTAACTAAAGTTTCTGTTCTCACTCTCAGTTTAGCATGCGAGTCCAGGCTGATGTGATGTCATCAGTCCTGCAGGTGTTTGTTCATGATCCAAAGTATTGGACATATTAACGTGTTGATCTGATGATGCTGCTGGATGAGACGTCAGGATCACCTGAGTTATTACAGGTCATCCTCAGGTGAACATGAATGAACCACATTTAATCAGAGTTAAACTTTGGTAACTCTCTCTTGTTCACAGACAAAAGCAAAGATGCGTCGTATCTTGGGAAAATCCTGGAGGGATTCACTTTGGCCCAAAAACCAGCTGAGGATAAAACAGTGAGCATCTTCAACCCTGAGCTGATCGATCGCTGAATGTTTCTGAAACTTCTAATCGTTTAATTCTCCGTCTGTAGATCTTCCCTCCGCCTTCTCTGCCCAGAGACTATCGTCCGGTCCATCGCTTCAATTCATCAGTCGATGTTTCACATCTTTCCGGGGTCAGTCCTGCATTGGCTGAAGCTCTGAGGGTCTCCAGGGGCCACATGGTCAAAGAGGAGCCTCAAGAGGGGGGACGGCACCAGCTGGACTCTGGCCAGCGGAGGGCGCTGCTGGGAGAAGACACGCTGCAGGGTAGAACAATCATCCTCAGTTAGCAACAGTGTGAAGTCCTGCTGAGGGTTCGTCAGAGACGCCATGAGAACAAACTATGATTCTGACTTCTGAATCTCTCAGAATAAGTTTATTAATTAATGTTATTTATATCATTTATATACATTTTAACGTTTAACATTACAGTAAATACAGTATATAAATATAGTATATGGAAAAATATACCTGAAATGTTTTTTTAACCATTTTCTGATATTTGGAGGCTTGTTGATACAACTGCTGCACAGTTAAACCATCACACCCAGATTTGAGCAACCGAACTTTAGAAAAAAAGGTACGGAGACATGACATGGTCAAAAAAAAATCAATTGTGGCCACAATATAGCTATAATATGCAAACGAAATACTAAATTGTGGCCGCAAAATACTAATTTGTGGCCACAAAGTGGTATAATGTGCACAAGAAATACTAATTAATAATAAAAATATAATTCCTGGGCAGCTGGGTAAGCAAATCAAGCGCACCTTCTATAGAAACTGCAACAACCTACATGATGTCCTACAGGTGAGTGTCTGATCTTATTCTGTTCTCGTTAATATCTTGTTATCCCACATTTAGGCAGTTATTTAATTAGGCCTATAATATAGTGAACTTTTAATCTCCTGTGATTTTATTGAAGGACAAATGTCCAGAGAACACTACAGACAGCTTCAGTAGTTCAGTCAGAGCAACAACAACCTGCAAATCTGTACAAACAAGATTCTGATCACTGATAGACTATAGGTTCCCTTGGCAACGCGATACACACAGTGAGCACTACTGTAACTGCAGGGCTGCATTCAGTGGCGTCATTAAACACTGTATGTATGTATGTATTCCTTCAGCTGAGAGTCTGACACACATGATGCTACTTTCACAGGAGACGATCAGTGAAAGGCACTGTTTACATGTAGGATAACACGATACCGACAAGAACAGAATAAGATAAGACACTCACCTGAGGGACATCACGCAGGCTATTGCAGTTTCTAGAGAAGGTGCGCTCGATTTGCTTACCGAGTTGTCCAGGAATGATATCAGTATTATTAATTAGTATTTCGGGCTCACATTACACTTGTTTCATGGCCACGAATTAGTATTTTGTGGACACAATTTACTATTTCATACACATGTTACAGCTATATATTGTGGCCAGTTTTTTTTTTTTGTCCATGTCATTACTGGGGTTCCATAAAAAGGTATTTAAGAAAAAACATTTTTTTTTCCAAGAGCTGCAAAGAAAAACAAATGAATTGATGAGTTGTCAACTGTTGAATTATTGCCAACTGTTTTGATAATTGATTGATCTGTTTTAGTGATGTCAGCTTCTTTAATGTGATTATTTTCTTTTTGACATTTGAGACTAAACACTGATCATTTATTTGATCTGAAGATCGACAGAAAACTGACTCTGTTGTTGTTGTCCTGAATATGGATCAGGTCCCAGTTCAGTCATGGAGCTGCTGAGGCCTGAAGACCGAGACCGACTGCTCAACCTCCGCAACTCCTCCAGCGTGCCCTCCGCAAGAACAGCCACCACAGACTCCCATGGTGCCTTGCGGTCAGCAGGGTCCTCGGCTGCAGGCGGTGTGGCCTCCTCTGGCCTCCAGCAGGAGGCGCTGGCTGCGTGGAGAGGAGTCCAGACGTCCACACAGACCTTCAGACCGTTTGAGCAGAACCCCAGCAAACAGGCACGCTATGAGCTGTACCTGAACCGCCTGAAGCAGGGAGACAAAGGTAGGAACTACATGTCCCATCATGCACTGCAGGAGCATCTGTCTGCAGTCTCACCTTTTTTAAAGGAAACTGAACACTGAACAAAGAAGAGATTTTGTCTTTTTCTGTCCCGCTTTCTCTACTTACAAACTCAAAACACTAGTTTTGCTTTAAAGGTTTTGAGACAAAATGAGTAACTTGTTTCCTCAAATATAAATCATATATCAATTAAGATCAAATACAGGCATTTAATCCGAGCTGGATCCGGTCAGATGTCGGGTGTAAACCTCGTCCCTGTCTGTGTGTCTCAGACGCTCTGGAGCAGAGTTTGGACCCGGCGCTGACGGAGTGGGAGCGCAGCAGAGAGAGGGAGGAGTTTGTCCGAGCCTCCATCCTGTACAGGCCCTCCTCCTCCTCGCTCTCCTCCCGCTTCACCAGAGCTAAAGACCAGGAGGATGAGGACAGCGTGGAGGTCAACCGGGATGAGGAGGTAGGAGCTCACTGTTTGTTTGATGACCTGAATGTACTCTCAGCAGCTGTAGTGTTTCATTCAGTGGTTTATTACATCAGAAGTTATTTGTTCCGTATCGACTTTGAAGTGTTCTGTCTTCGTCTGAAACCCACTGAACCTGTTTTCATTGAAATAATGTTTTTAATTGAAAAGTTTCAGCCCAAAGTAAACTCAAACTAGAAATTAACTAGAAGATGAAAAAGTTTAGTTGTAAATCTGAGTTGTTGTTGTTGTTGCTGTTGCTGTTGTCAGGGCGACGTGGACGATAAACAGGCCGCAGCATCAATGAAGATGTTTGGAAAACTGACCAGAGAAATGTTTGAGTGGCACCCTGAGAAACTGCTCTGCAAGAGGTTCAACGTGCCCGACCCTTACCCCGGGTACACACACACACACACACACACACACACACACACACACACACACACACACACACACACACACACATTGTCATTTAACTTTCTGATCATTATTTGATGTCCAGACAAATACAAGTATCTGTTTAGCTGTAATAATAAGCTGAAATATTAATTTATTTACACATTCAAGAGTTATTTGTTTTTTCTACCTCGTAACTGAATAAAGGAAGTGGAGTAAAAAGTATAGTATTAACATGACATGAGGGAGTAGAAATCTGAAATATTGTAAGATACAAGAACTCAAGTAACTAGTAACTAAAACTGTACCTGAGTAAATGTATTGAGTTAGTCTCCAGCACTGAATGTTTCCTGTCTGTCTGACCGTTGTGGGTGCGACAGGTCCGGTCTGGTCGGTCTGCCGAAGGTGAAGAGAGACAAGTTTTCAGTCTTTAACTTCCTGACTGTGACTGAGAGCAGAGACACAGCAGGTGAGTTCCTTCACTTCCTGGTTTCTACACACAGGTTTGTGTTTGTTACTGGTTCAGATGCACCTGTTGTGTTGAGTGGAAGACGAGTTGAACATCTTTCTCCATTTTTCAGTTTTTCTGAACATTTTCTGAAATATTCTTGTTCTGTTAATGTCAGTTTCTTGTTTTGATTTCTCATTATTCCAACATCTGAGTGTGAAATGATTATCTATTACATTACCCTCCTCCTCCTCCTCCTCCTCCTCCTCCTCCTCCTCCTCCTCCTCCTCCTCCTCTCCTCAGCTCCACCAAAGCCTCCTGAGCCTGGGAAAAGGTCTCGATGGGACGTTTCAGACCAGAAGGAGGAGAAGAAGAATGACCCTCTGAGCGAGCTGCTTAGTGCTGCACGAAACCAAACTGAGATCAAATTGGAACAAACGTCCACACCTGCTCCACCTGCCTCCACCAGCACCAGCAGTCGGACTACAGACAGGACGGAGGAGGTGCGTCAAAACTGGAAAAGGTTTATCTGCTGGAGAGCAGGAACGTGATCATAAAAATATGAACTTGTGTTCTCTTCATGCAGAAGTCAGTGGATCAGCAGAGCTCAGAGAAGAAGAAAGGTGATGGAGAAGAAGAGGAGGAGGAGGAGGAGGAGAACAGGCCTCCCATGGACCTGTTCAAAGCCATCTTCGCTGGCTCCTCTGATGAGAAGTCCTCGTCTTCATCAGAGGGAGAGAGCGGCGATGAGGACGATGTAACAAAGGAGGACGAGGGCAGAGTGGAGCCTCTGAACCTCTTCAACATACCTGCCAGCGCCTCCTCCGTCACCTCCTCCGTCACCTCCTCCGTCACCTCCTCCACCATCACATCCAGCCAGCAGACAGGTGAAAAAAAATCCCAGAACCAAAAATCATTTAGTCCATATTTGGATCTGTTCACAGATGTCACGTGATGACGACGGAGGATTTCTGTAGCCATGTTTGATTTAAACGTCTGATGGTGTTTGTTGTCTGGTTCTTTTTAAAGCCACGGTTCCATCTCAGAAATCGACACATGAAGAGGAGGAGTTCGGTCCGAAGCTGCCGCCTCCTTCTGCTGCTCGACTATCAAAAGAGAATGGTCCGTTTATAAAGACACAAGAATCAGTACAACTATAACAGACAAATAATAATTAAAATATTTTGTAGCCCAGATTTTAAAGTTTGAATACAAATAAAGTTTTACTTGTCAGAAGTGGACTTTACTCTGTCTGTTGTTCCCTGTTCAGCCAGAGGAGGCGCCACCTCCATCCACCCCCCTGCTGAGGAGGAGAAACCAAGGAACAAGAGCAGAGAGAAGAAACACAAGAACAAGAAGCAGCACAAACACAAGAAGGAGAAGAAGGTAGGAAAAGAAGAGACACAATGGCTCCTTCTCCTGTTTGGTTCTTCTTCTCTGACTTCATGCTCATTTGTTCCCCAGAAGAAGAAGCATAAGAAGCACAAACAGAAAGGGAAGGAGCAGAAGAAGAGGAGTAAGAAGGAGGCGTCAGACAGCAGCTCAGAGGACAGTGATGAGGATGCCGAGGGAGACGCTGTGTCCACAGAGGAGCTGCTCAGAAGGTCAGAGGTCACTTCAGTCAGTGTTTCATGTGTCAGAGAGTGAAGCCCGTCACACAGAACCAACACAGCATCTTTATGTTAGTTTATGCCTCATTCTTCTTCATGATGTCATTGTTTCTTTATTTTTTCTTTGAAAATATTTTTACAAACTTTAAAGTCTTAATAAAATAATTGAGACTGTTTGGATGCTTCAGTGCAGTCGATCACATGGAAACCGGTTTAATTTTACAGTACTGAGTCTGAACACGCAGCAGAACTTTACCTCCAAAATATGAAATGAATGGAATTAAATGATGAAATGTGTGGTCGAGTTGTAAACAAGATAGAAATCTGATCAAACATGGGGCTCCACCAGTTTAGATAATTTAAATGTTTTTACTTTTACTGTATGTCTTATAAATTGTATTTATTGGCTCATGTAAAGCCCAAGTCTGTCTCTGTCTTTATGGCTAACATGTCTCTGTCTTTATGGCTAACATGTCTCTGTCTTTATGGCTAACATGTCTCTGTCTTTATGGCTAACATGTCTCTATCTTTATGGCTAACATGTCTCTGTCTTTATGGCTAACATGTCTCTGTCTTTATGGCTAACATGTCTCTATCTTTATGGCTAACATGTCTCTGTCTTTATGGCTAACATGTCTCTGTCTTTATGGCTAACATGTCTCTGTCTTTATGGCTAACATGTCTCTATCTTTATGGCTAACATGTCTCTGTCTTTATGGCTAACATGTCTCTGTCTTTATGGCTAACATGCCTCTGTCTTTATGGCTAACATGCCTCTGTCTTTATGGCTAACATGTCTCTGTCTTTATGGCTAACATGTCTCTGTCTTTATGGCTAACATGTCTCTATCTTTATGGCTAACATGTCTCTATCTTTATGGCTAACATGTCTCTGTCTTTATGGCTAACATGTCTCTATCTTTATGGCTAACATGTCTCTGTCTTTATGGCTAACATGTCTCTGTCTTTATGGCTAACATGTCTGTCGTCTCCTTCCAGGTTGAAATCTGTCCGGTCACATCAGAGCTGGTGAAGCAGCAGGACGTGTCCTCTGTGAGGACGACTGACCCGGACAGGGCTGATCTGTCTTCTCTACACTCAGTTGATTTTACTCAACACAGCATCTGTTGCTCTTGTTTTGAATAATAAAAGCTTTTGTCATTTGACTGTAATATATTGTGTTGTTATTGATGTATTTCACAGATGTGTTGGTCAGTTTAATGAAAGAAGGTGGGGAGCAGACAGGAAACAAAGACAGCGAGAATAAGAAAGTTACAACTTGTTTTGTGGGTCACGAACCTTCAGGCGTTTCCTCAAAGGCCCTGAAGAGTTTCTGACAGGTGTAACGGTCTGATGTCCCAGGGTCCGTGAAGGCCGCACCGCTGCTGCTATGGTAACTGCCGCGGCGAGCGCTAACGTTTCTTTTTAAGGTCAAACCAACTTTTACTGGAAGCTTCCATCATGGCGTCGACACACAGCGACCCGCTGTCTGTTGATGAAGCTCCAGGAGGAGCAGGAGAGGAGGAGAAGGCCGAGGGAGAGGAGGAGAAGGCCGCCGAGTGGAGCCGAGGGGCGCAGGTAAAGCGTCGCGGTAGATTAGCGGTTAGCTCGGCAGCTAACATTAGCTCGTTAGATGTAACTGTGTTGGATAGTTTGGCTCCGGGTCCAGCAGCGTCACTTGGACCCGGTGCTGGAAACAAGAGGACGTTTAGTTCAGCTCAGAACCTCCGAACCAGCGGGGCGTCACTGACACCTGTGAATACCTTCAGAGTCCTTAGTGAAAAACATGGATTGGTCACATATGACAAACCTACATTGTGTATGTGGTTAATTAAATTTATAGAAATAATAACGGTAGTTTGTTTTTTAACATCTTCCAGGTCACGTGACCCACAGACTGTAATGATGGATTGAGTCAAACACAGTTTTTATTTTTGCCATGTCATGTCATCCGAACCGCTTATCCCTTTCCATGGAGCCAATCCCAGCCTTGTCTCAGGGCGAGGGCAGGGTGCTCCCTCACTCATGAGCAATGTGGGGTTCAGTATCTCGCTCAAAGACACTTCGACATGCAGCTCAGCTCTGCCCAGAGCCGGGATTTGAACCAGTGACCTTCCGATCACTACTCGACCTGCTCTACCCGCTGAGCTACAGCCGCCCCTTTTTATATTAGTGCTCATGTTATTTTTTTTTTTTTATATAATTGTTCATTTAAAGTCAAATGCAAAGTTATTAATTAGATTATTATAATTGTTGGATTAAATGGAATGATGCTTTAATTGAGCTGAACACTGATTACGGTGTTAGCATGTCCATGATGACGTCACTGTGGTGCGTTCACCTGTCTGTAGGTTCCAGTAAAGGTGTTACGGGCTCACAGCGCCGCTGTCACCGCTGCCCGACTCTGCTTCAGTGACAGCTGCGTCCTCAGCTGCTCCTCGGACCACAGGGCCATCCTCTGGGTAAACCTGCTGGACTCACAGTCTCCTGTGGAGCTGCCCAGTTAGACCAGTATGATGATCTGGACTCTGAGCAGCTCCACAGGAGGCACAGATCCACTGAAAGTGACCATGACGACTACATACTTGTATTTACTGCATGATTCACTAATGAGGTCGTGTGTTTGTGTCGATGAAGTCGGGCTCGCTGGCTCCTGCCCGAGTTTCTCTCTTGGATCACTGCTTCATTGCACTTTTCCATGTTGGAGGTTGAATTTGAGTCCTATGAACGCAGCATAACTCAGCTGTCAGCGAGCTGTCACGTTAGGCCTGATGGTTTCCTGTTGGCCTTTGACCTCTACAGGATGTGGAGAGCTGCAGACCTCTGAGGGTGTTTGATGGAGTTCACAGTAGAACCATCAGTGAGTGTGCTCTGATCCCAAACAGCAACAGGTCAGTATGTCTGTTTGTCTGCCTGCCTGCCTGCCTGCCTGCCTCTCTGACTGACTGTTTGTCTGTCAGGATGGTTACAGTCTCCTGGGATAAGTCCATTGTGGCAACAGACCTGGAAACAGGACAGACTCTGGTAACTCTCCTTCTCCACCTTCTCCTTCTCCTTCTTCTTCTTCTTCTCCATATCTAGTTGGATAAATACTGATATTGACTGACTGATCATTGTCTCTCTGTGTCCAGTGGAGTTCGAGGCCGGCTGGCCTGCTGACCTCCTGCAGCTCTTCGTGTGATGGCCGCTTGCTGGTTTGTGCTTCAGATCCACAGAACAGCATTCACATCATGGACGCCTCCAGCGGACAGACGCTGCACCACGTCAGCGGTGCGACACCTCTGACAACTCACAAACTATCTGCATTATTAACACTGTGAGTTAATGAAGGTGCATTTGTTTTCTCCACCAGATCATCACCGCTCCACCATCACACGTTGTCGGTTCGACCCTCACAACCTGCGAGTGGCCACGGTGTCTGCAGACCGCAGCATCAAACTGTGGGACCTGCTGGCTCAGAAAACCACCGTGTCCATCGACAGGTGACAAACACACCTGGACACTTCATCTAACACATCTGTTTGTCAAAATGTTTGATTCTCATTTCTTCCTGTTGTTTCCTGTCTCTCCCTCTCAGTAACCACGGCAACGTCATCTCTGACTGCTGCTTCACCAACAGCGCTCACTTCCTGTGCACGGCATCGTGGGATAAGAGTTTAAAGCTGTGGGACCTTCAGACGGGAGGGTTTCGGTCTCATGGTGGGACGAAGCTGCAGAGAGGGCATGAAGGCAGCGTGAGCTCCTGCAGCTTCTCTGCTGACGGTGAGACTTCTGAGCAAGGCAGCAAATATATATTTGGGCTTCTCAACATTTTTTTACATATATAAATGTGTGTGTGTGACAGACTTCAGTTCTTCTTCGTGGGTTTTGTCTAATAAAATACTTCCGGTTGTATTTCCACAGCAAACCTGCTGGCATCCGGCTCCTATGACAAGACTGTTGCAGTCTGGGATGTGTCCCTTCTGTGCCAGACTCTCATCCTGAAGGTGATCACTGCGGTATTTCTTCATCATTCTGAAATAAAAAACATCAGGTTTTGTTCTTGAGTCATATATTCAAACGCTCAGCTCTGGTTTGTGTTCCTTCATCACAGGGCCACAGTGATTGGGTGACAGATGTGTCAGTCAGTGCTGACAGGAAGTTGGTGGCCTCTGCCTCTAAAGTATCCTCTCCGTTCATCGTATTGATCACTGTCACATTAACCTCAGCAAATCTGATCTGATTCAATCTCAGTGTTCCTGTTAGATTCACAAACACTTTCAGCTGTGTCAGCGTTGTTCTCAGACTACATCAGCTGTTCTTCACACGTTTGCTAATCTGTAACAGTCTCAACCAAGAGAATCTGTTGATGTTTATGTTTGGTTTTAAGACATTATTTCACAAATAGTTGTTTGTGCTTTTACAGGAATCAAGAAGTGAATGTTACATGTGGAAGTGTTTTTCTCCACGTTCTGTAGACGATGTCACACAGTTAAAATCATGAATAGATGTGAGAAGTCCTGTAACACCAGAGCTGAGGCTGTCCTGTCTCTGTAGGACGGGACTGTCCGGCTGTGGAACATCGAGAACATGGAGGAAATCCCAGCAGTCATGGAGAAGAGGAGGACTGAAGGAACCGGAGTTCACATCCTGAAGGTCGGAGTCAAACAGTCCCTCAGCATTTGTTAGCACATGTTGTATTTACTGAGCATCCTGACAGAACCTGTGTTTCAGTGTGAGGAGTGTGGAAAGCCGTTCCCCGTGTCCAGACTACAGACCTCAGAGCTGCTGACCCAGTGCGTCTTCTGTCGACTCAAATCTCCGTCCAGATACCAACCACAGCCTCCACCTCTCATGTGACTTCCTGCCCAGGAGGTCAGAGGTCAGCCACAGAACAGCAGCAGGTAGGGACTCGACATCTTGCTCCTGCAGGCAGCGTGTGGCAATGATACTTCAAAATAAAATGAGGTCAGCAGCGCAGACTGCAGCTGCTCGTCTACGTAACTGTGTCGTTAAAGGCAGCAAATTAAAAAAACACAACTACAACGGCCAACCAAAGACTCGATGTCAATAATGTCTCAGGGGTTCATCAAGAATTTGTACAGTGTTGAGCTTTAGATTTAATTCTCTTCTGAAATGACACACTGACTGAATTCAAACAGACTTTCATTATTATTTTATATTAAGTACATTCATGAACTCCTGAAACATTTAATTTTCTCTCACACAGAGAATTGTTATTTCTGCTTCACATTTAAAACCGGTCCTGTGATCACACGTGCAGCAGTGAGTGGTGTCGGGCCGCTGTGACGCAGTGACATCACATCATCACACATTTCTTAAATTCTCTGTTTAGCCTCAAATGTTATGTTCTCATCATGTTGCTGTGGGCATGGCTAACAAGGGGAGATCATCACAGTGAAAAAAACAGCAAGAAGCCAAGGTCATGACATCACTTCCTGTCTAGCCTCTGTCCCATGAGCTTCTGTAACTCAGAATAATCTCATTCGGACTTTTCTTCATGTGTCTGAATATATTCTGATTCAAATCAGCTCTCATACAACTCTGCTGACTATGAGAGCAAAATATTAAGACAAAAAAAAAATACAGCTACCATGAAAACTGTAGCCGCAGCAGCGCTCAGCAGTGACGGTGTGTTTGAGATGACTGACAGGTGAGCAGACGGCTCAGACTGCAGCTCTGATGCTTCATTCTGAGGCTGATGCCACCAAACATCATCGTGTCCAGAACATCATGAGTTCATCTGTTAGAGAGAAGCCAGTAGCTTTTATTACTTCTACTGTCCAAGTGGAGGTTTCAGTCTGAGGACAGGTCAGGTGCATTTATCCTCTGGGGACCATGAATGTCCATCAAGTGTAGTCTTGTGTTGGACGGACTGACGCTGACATCATCACTTTCTATTGGAGCTGCTGTGTGATCACATGATGGTGCAGCTGCAGCTCCGTGTATCAGAGGCTCATCGAAGGCTGTCAGAGTAAATCTTCTTCACGGCGGTGTGTTGGTGTGTCTCTGCAGAGCGTCCCCGTATCATCAGAAGGTGCTCTGCAGCAGACAGTGGCAGCCACAGCCGGCCGGACACTCATCCTGCCGGCGGAACCAGTCCATCATGTGACTGGTGTGTCCTCCGTGTCCACAGCTCAGGCAGAAGTTAGAGGAGCCGCGTACAGCCACGTGGCAGATGGCGCACTGGAAGGTGAGACGCTTACAGACGGCACACTGAGTCCCACGAGCCTGACTGCGACAGTGACAGCAGTACACTCCGAACTCTGCAGGGGGACAAACAACAACCACAGATCAGAGACGCTCCGGTCCATCGGCCTGAGCCTGCTGAGAATACCGACGTCTGTGGATCAGGATCAGCTTTACTGGCCCAGTCTGTGAACAGCAACACTAAACAACAACCAACGTCTGACTGTTTCTGTAAAACACAGAATTCATATTTCTTTTGTAAACCCAAACATCACTGACTAACATTCTGTCTTTCTTTGTCAGTATTCTACACATTTTTCCATGCATTTTACTTTTATCTGACTTTTGAGGTCCAAATCTTAATTCTAACAAGGGAATGTTAACGACAGTCAGTACATCAACAGTGGTGTGTGTGTGTGTGTGTGTGTGTGTGTGTGTGTGTGTGTGTGTGTGTGTGTGTGTGTGTGTGTGTGTGTGGACGTACCGATGCCTTTGTGAGGTTCAGGAGGGCACGAGGCAAACTTGAGCACGTCGGCTCGTTTCTCCCTCAGACCCCAGCGGTACAGGATCTCACCGTAACATTTCTTAAAGTCATCAAACTGCAGCATGTTGGCGGGGTCCAGCAGTCTGCAGAACACACGGTCGTGACATCAGAGTGACATCACAGTTTTGTTAAATATGCTCCGGGTCTGTCTGACTACGTCACCTCTTGTTCATGTCGTGCTGTTCTCGCTCTCGTTCCCGTGGATCTGTGTAACCCTGGTTGCCATAGCGATAGTCGTCAGGGGAGGACTCACCCCAGGGGTTGGCGTGTTCAGAGTCCCGACCTGCAAACAATAAAAAACCTGTGAGTAATGTCATCGTCCTAGTTAACTCCACACAGAGTAAACCGTGGTGTAGTCAAGCTGTCGGCCTGAAGGTGGCGCTGAGCAGACTCACCTGTGTTCCAGGTGGTTGTAGTGATGGAGTCAGAGGTGCTGGAGCACGAGCCCGAGGTGACGGAGCTCGACGTGTAGCTCGGCTGTGACGACACACACATCGTTACATCACTTTCTGATGTGAGACTTTCACTGGTCATTTTTATTTGTATACATTAAAAAAAACTTTGAATTATTAATAATTTAATGATTTACAGGTAAAAAAGCTCAAAAAAGGTTTTTACAAAGTTAAAGTGATGTAGCTGACGGACACCAGGAAGATGGGCAGGACTGTAATGTCCTATAATGTGACGTTCTCAGATGTCCAAACTAAATAACTGGAGCCAGTGAAGACTTACATATCGTGAGTGGTGTGGGGGGAACATGGCGGAGCGTGACGCGTGATGTCCATACAGGGAGTAACAGTCGGGGGGCGGAGCCTGAGCTCTGAACACACTGCACAGCATGGCCAGAGTCTGAACGTCACTCATGTGACTGTAGTGATCCAACCTTCAGCACACACACACACACACACACACACACATAGTTTGACCTCTATCGCCTACAACAGTTTCATTTAATTATCAATAAACAGTTTCTCACACAGTCACAGACTCCAGTGATCTGTGAAACTGACAGGTGTTCACTGTAACACAGTGCAGGGAACAGTTCAACAAACACTAACTCACAGAGTCTCCAGCAGCTGCCGACCAAACGGGTGTCTGGCCCAGGGGGTCTCTGTGTCCGGGTCTGAGTCTGGACTCAGGTCCTGACTGGTCGCTGCCGAGGCCAGGGCCCACACCTGCACGTGCGCGCGCACACACACACACACACACACGATGTTGAAAAGATGAACTAGACATAGTTGCTTCAGCGCCACCTTCTGGAGACCTGCCTCAGCGTTTGAGTGAAAGTTGTTGTGGCTGCAGTGAGAAAGTTTCTCTTCAGTCAGAGGAAAGAAAAGATGAAATCTTCACCTTCGCCACGTCTCGCCGTCCGACTGTGAGCGCTGCTGCTGCGTTCTTCTGACACGTTTCCTGGATGTCGTTCATGTTCAGACTGAGCAGGACAGAAAACATATTTCATTCACAGAAATGTTTGTACACACACATAAATGACTACAGTGCATAAGTAAATATTGAGACATCATCCGATACTCTTGCTCTCACATGTAGCTCTCTCCCAGAGACTTGTGGACGGGCAGCAGGCAGGAGATGTCCTGGATGATGACTTTACCAGCCAGTTTGATTGGACGGTTGCCATAGTCCGTCCCCTCTCGCTTCGTCTTAAACCGGCGGGATTTCTGACCGACAGACCGACAGACAGACAGACGGGAGGAGGAGGGAGACAGCAGGCCAAGAGGAGACAAAGCACCACCTGATTAAAAGTGGTCTGGCCGACAAATCACTGTAAGAGACTGTTCACACTGCGAGACCGACTGAGGACAAACATCCTTTAATGAAGAACATCTTTGATTCTGAGAGACGTCAAACTGTTAATGCTGTCGCGTTCTTTATATGTATGAAGCTGGATTGATGGTACAACAACTTTAGGGTTCATCCTGTGGGGACCATGAAGATATCCAGTCCTTGTCTAAATCTGTCCCGTAATATTTGAGATATCTCAAAAATTAGAGTTTTCAGCTAATACTTCCCATTTATATTCTCTGCACTGAAGCTTTAAACCATCAGTTATTATTTAATTACTTCATCAGTACTTCAAATTTCATCAGTAATGAATAAAATAAATACAGTTCACAAGAACTTTATCAATATGAGGAGATCTGCATGATGCGATTGTTTTTCTGATGTTTTTCAGGAGTTAAATTAAATCTTCAACTTCTACGTGTGGAGTCATGCAGCTTTTCCCTTTTAATTACATACCTAATCTAACGATGCAACGGGCCGTTGAACACGCAGTCCGATTCCACGGGTTCAACGTGCTGTTTCATCCAAAACACGCTTTTCCAGGACATGTTTAAAGAAGCCGTACCATGGCCGCCTACATTGGATACTGTGGACTCGTACCATGAATCAGAGGCAGGAGTCATGAATCAACACGTCAGCAGTTTGTCTCGCAGTGTGAACACGTGGTTAGTTTTCAGTTTGTTAACGTTTGTAGATGGAATTAAATAAAAAACAGTAATTACCTCAATAGTTTAAAATTAAGTTTAAAAAAAAGAAATGTTCTCTGTTGGTGATCACAGAAACTTACCTGTTATTCAATGTTAGTGAACATTAGAAGCTTTAGTCAGACATCAGAGTAAAGTGTTCTGAATTTGAATGTAGCTAACGATGATAATCTTTGTTGCTACAGTTTTTGCCTCCTGTGAGAAACAAAGAGAACCAAAATGTCCTCTGGCACCCATGTGTAATAATAATTAAGAGCTTCAAATATCCAGCTGAGTCATAAAGAAGATGTAAACGGGTCTGCTCTGAAAAACTGTGTGTTCTCAAGCGTATTTTGGCTTTTAATAATTCCCCAAAAAGATGAAAACACCTCAGAGCTGCAGTCTGATGTGGGAAAAACATCTTGATGGTCACAAAGAGACGGAAACAGTCATTTCAGTTTAACTTGAGTCCAAGTAGCAACAATTAGCTCATCCAAGTGTTTGTAAAGCTCCTAGAATCAGTCGTCACCTGAAGACATATCATCCACTTTGACTGATGTGAAAATTCAAATTCAAATCACATGATGGAGGTTAACTTTGTTAGTGACACAGCTCTCTGCGTTAGCCAATCATTGACAAGCATGTCAAACAGGAAAACACTGTTAAGTCCCTACGAGGAGAAACCCAGAAGAGCAACGACAGAGATGAGAGAAAAGACGGATTGATGGACAGAGCTCAATACCGGCCAATCATGGAGGGTTTGGACAGACCAGCGGCGGGAGGCACAGATTGGGAGCTTCTGATTGGAGGAGAATAGGAAGGAGGTGTGGCCCACAACAGCATGGGGTGGAGAAAAACGACAACAACAAACAAAACAACAAAACAAAACAACAGAAGCCCGTGAGAGAGACAGCCAATGAGAGAGAGAGAGAGACAGACAGGACGTTAACATCCAAAATCACCACAAGTCATCAGTGAGTGTGTAACTCCACTGTGATCTCATTGGCTGCTGAAAAGAAAGCTGGCAGCGCTCTACATTCCCAGCCCCCCTGAAGTACCCGTCGGCTGGGAATGACTGTGGAGACGATGAGGCTTCGCACACTAAGAGCATGTCGAGGTCAAGAGAGCCGTCTGTTAACTTTGTATGGAAGTGAATTAATGACCAAAGTACTAACGAGACAAACTGAACTTGTGATCAACTGTGACTCCGTTTTGATGAACACGCAGCAACAGGATCAGATGTGAAGGAGTTAAATCAGTGAATCTGCTCACAGGGAGTCTTCAGCAGAAGTTTATCCTCAGCTGGAGTTTGAATGTGAGCACATTTTTATCCCTGCAGCAGTAAAGTTCCAGTCAGATCCAGTCACACACAGAGAGAGATGGTTAATGGACAAACACTCAGTGTGCAGACTGACAAACATGTTCATGCCGGTTAATGTAGTCACACATCAACAAGGTCCACTGGACATGTACTGTCAGTGTGACAGCCACAGATCAGTGCATGCCTGTGTGTGTGTGTGTGTGTGTGTGTGTGTGTGTGTGTGTGTCTCACCCGTTCTTTATAGTAGAAGGAGGAGATGGAGACGGTGTCTTTGTCGGAGCGAGTCGGGCTGCCGCTGTACAACCGCAGAGTGCTCTGAGACTCTGAACGCATCTTCATTGGTGTCAGCACTCCGCTGTGATAGGCTGACAGAGCTGACAGGGACCTGAACACACACACACACACACACGCACACGCATGCACAGTTATATGAAGGTTTTTATTTTGGTTATACTTCTGTAGTTGCAGCCGAGTTATGGCAATGTGAGACTGTAAAAGCAGCTGAGTGTGTTTTTACCTGGGCGTGGGCTCGGTGGGCGGGACAGAGCGGTGCATGGTGATTGGGCGGGTGAAGTAAACCAGACAGCCGGTACCACAGAAGCGAGCGCCGGAGGTCCGAGGGAACGGGATGTTGGCATCCTGAGAGAAGAGATGCTGTAACGTCAGTCTGTGACACTCAACGCTCCGAGAGTCATTATGTCAAACTTTGATTTCCTGTTTTCATGCTGCTGCAGGTGGATGTGATGTCTGTTTGCAGACAGTCTACAGGTGGATGTGATGTTTGTTTGCAGCAGAGTCTACAGGTGGATGTGATGTCTGTTTGCAGACAGTCTACAGGTGGATGTGATGTTTGTTTGCAGACAGTCTACAGGTGGATGTGATGTTTGTTTGCAGACAGTCTACAGGTGGATGTGATGTCTGTTTGCAGACAGTCTACAGGTGGATGTGATGTCTGTTTGCAGACAGTCTACAGGTGGATGTGATGTTTGTTTGCAGACAGTCTACAGGTGGATGTGATGTCTGTTTGCAGACAGTCTACAGGTGGATGTGATGTCTGTTTGCAGACAGTCTACAGGTGGATGTGATGTTTGTTTGCAGACAGTCTACAGGTGGATGTGATGTCTGTTTGCAGACAGTCTACAGGTGGATGTGATGTCTGTTTGCAGACAGTCTACAGGTGGATGTGATGTCTGTTTGCAGACAGTCTACAGGTGGATGTGATGTTTGTTTGCAGACAGTCTACAGGTGGATGTGATGTTTGTTTGCAGACAGTCTACAGGTGGATGTGATGTTTGTTTGCAGACAGTCTACAGGTGGATGTGATGTTTGTTTGCAGCAGAGTCTACAGGTGGATGGCGGCTGTAGCAGAGTCTAAATGTTAGTTACCTGATAGGAGCCGTACGTGTTGGTGACTCGAGGAAACGCCTGCAGGGCCGGAGTGACGGGGTTGGAGATGACGAAGGGGTCCTCCTGCGTCTGACGGATGAAAGAATAAGCATCATAATTAAGAAAAGTCATTTTATCAGAGAGAAGTTGTGTCATCTCTCAGGTTGGGAGGAGAACAGAGGAAGTAAGAAAGGAAACAAGGAATCATTTTAAAGCATAAGGATGTGCGTGTGTCCTCACCATGTCCGACTCTAGACAGGACACCAGCTGTCGGACACACGGCTCCAGACAGTTCTGGTTCCTCTTCACCTTCTGGAGCGACGTGTCCGTCAGAATCTGAGGAGAACACAAAGAGGAGAGCATCCTTCACATTCAGCTAAAAAATAAGAACACGTTTTGTTTCAATATATAAATAAAATATAAAACTTAAATGAGTGAAAAAACAGCGAGCTGTGGTGCGTTCAAGAGCATCGGTACCTTCTGGATCTTGGTCTTCATGGCAGACGGGATGGTCGTCGGGGAGACAAACTGGAAGGATGGCGCAGCGTTGTTTGGATACTGAGCGGGAAACTTCACCACCAGGTGAACCTGATGGCTGCCGAAGTGAGCCGACACCACACAGCTGCGGTTCACAGCGTCCATCTGCACAACACCAAACACTGTGATGTCACTTCCTGTTTGACAGTTAGCCAGCTTACTGCTGACAATAAAGACACTGAAATCTATAGAATGACATTAAGACACTAAAAATCTAAAGAAAGTCAAAGTCCAATAATCTATATTATAGATCATAGATGAAATGTGTTTAGACTTCCTGTGAATGTTACTGTCTCACCTCCACGTTGACGTTTCTGATCTGCAGGTTGACCAGAGAGAACTCCTGCTGCAGAGTCTGAGTGAGACCTGAACCCCCCGCCGAGTCCTGACGACCTCCAGAGTCCGGATCTGAGAGCACAGGTGAGACGACAGGTGAGGCTCAAACCTGGACAGAGTCCGCCGACCAACGGCTTTCTTCAACCAATAATCAGCTGTGACATCTGCAGTATTTTCACTTCATCATTGGTGACTGAATGTTTCTCACCCTGCAGGTTTTCAGATGCAGGACCGAGGCTGTGCTGGCTGTCGGGTTCCTGAGACGACAGCGACTTCTCCGTCTCCACCGTGAGGGACATCCCATCCATCAGCTCGTCCACGTCACTGACACACAGCTACACAACAACGTCAACAACAACAACAACAACAACAACAACACACGTCAGGATGGATCAGAGGCAGGAGAACACTGATCTCTCTGTGAGGCTGCACACTGACCTTCTGCAGCTGAGGATCCACCCTCCAGATCCTCAGGGTCTGGTCTCTTGACCAGGTGACCAGCTGGTAATCCTTAGAGCCTGACGAGGCAACAACAACACACTGTAAACAACAACGAACAGCTGCCAGTGTCACAGAACACAGAACAGAACAGCTACAGAACTATGAACACACTGAACCTCCTGACAGAAATGTACAAACACTCTTTATCAAACAGAGAAAAGCATTTTAATGTCTATGTGATCAATATCAAAAAGGATGCATTTAGCTTAGCTTAGCACAAACACTGGACGCAGGGAGAAGTTGTTAGCCTTGCTCTCCGTTTGTCTGATTCACACAGAACTTTTGGTTTTGTCTGATATCTGTGGGTGGAAAGCTGCACTGAAGAGCTGAAGGTTTGCAGGATGTGTGTGAACGTCTCCTGAATCTCAGCCTGTGATTGGTCACCTTCTTTCTGCGGCCTCCACTGGAACTCGAGCACCACGTCGTCGTGTCCGACGAAGGCGTGAACGGGACTGTTGAGGTCGAGCGTGCTCCAGAGCAACAGACTGTTCTCTCTCCTCAGCTGAGGAACCATCACTGTGACCAGACCGTTAGAGAACGGCTGAGGAAACACACACACACACACACACACACACACACACACACACACACACACACACACAGTTTGTACTTCTCGGCTGTAAAGCTGAATGTCCCTGTTAGGATCAATAAAGTTTGATCTGATCTCTGATACTCACCGTGTACCTGGCCTTCCACACTGGGACCTGACAGGATAGGATGTTCAGATACTTCCTGGGCTGTCGGTAATCCCAAAACTACACACACACACACACACACACACACACACACACAGTTAAACACAGAGTGCTGCTCAGTCCAGCTGCATCTTCACAGAATATTTCGAGGTGTGTACATGTGTTTCTCTTCTGTGAAGAAATGTCCTGAACTAAAACAGCAGTGCCGTGAACACATCTGACTTCTGATCCAGTCCAATTTGGATCTTTGTCTCTCTGATTTACTAACAGACTGTTTGTTGTTCTCACCCTCACTGAGTTGTCCTGGCTCGACGTGGCGAGGATGAACTCGTTGTCTGGATGCCAGTCGAGGCCGTGGATCTTGGACAGGTGAGCAGCCACGTACTCGGCCGCCGTGTTCGGCTTCTGTTCAGAAAAAGAAATCACAGGAACGTTCACAGCACTCAGACACACATGCAGCTCAGCGTGGCTCAGATGAAATGTGTCGTCCGCTCACTCTTTTGTCCCATATCCGGACATCTCCATCGTGGCTGGACGCCAGCAGGTACTGGTTCTTCCTGTTCCACTTCACCTGCGACGCCCCGGCTGGAGACACGAGGCGGTGACAAATAGAAACAGGTGTGAAAACACTGCTGACTTTCTAGTTTTTACATTAACAAAAAGAAAAAAATCTAATCAAACTAATCCATTTCTAATGTTGCCTTTAGTTATTGTTGTCAAAGTGTAATTATTTCCATCAAGTGTTAATATTGTCGGGACATTCAGAACATGGAACCCACATGTTCAGAGTTCTGTCATCAGAGCTCAGAAGACAAACTGGATGCAGACATGTTCTCCTGATGTGAACATTAATGAATCTGAGGATGTGTTCAAAGATACTCTGACATTTCAGGTTTAAATATCATCTGCAAAAACTGGTTTTACTTGAACACACAAACAGGTTGTTCCTGCTGAACTCCTCAAACACACCAGAGGGAGCGAGGAACACAAACCACAGCATTAATGTAACTTATTTAACTATGTAGTTGACTATGAAGTGAAACTAGTGTCTAACCAATCAATACACAAACTGAAATGATCAATAAATAAATAAATGAAATAAAGACAGTCTGGTCCTTTAGATGCTCACCGACAGCAGACAGAGCCACAGTGGGCTTCCGAGTGTCTCTGTGGAGTCAAACAGAACATGTGATTAAACAAAGTGTGACGATCGGTCTGAATTAATCCTGTGGTGGGATTATTTTCTGACAACAAGGTTCATGATTCAGGAGAAACAACGTGCTAAAACTATCAGAGCAATCATTTTGACTCTGGTTACTTCTCCTGACCTGGTGTCCCAGATGTAGATGTAGGTGTCCACTGAGCTGGTGACCAGGAACTCCGGTTCAAACCAGGACCAGTCCAGATCACTGAGGACACGAACACATCACAGTGAGTCCCTGAACACACCACAGCCAGTTCCTGAACACACCACAGTGACACTGCCCAGACTGCGTTTGATTTGGTACCTGATGACCCGGGTGTGTCCCTGCAGGGAGGTGTGCACTTCTCCACAGCCGTCCCTCCACGAGTACAGATCCACACGCTGGTTACTCTGAAAACAGCACAGAGTCAGAAACACGTCTTCTTTTCTGTTTACAGGTGTGTTTAAGAATCAGAACTCACTGAGGCAGCGAAGACGTGCGACTCTGCTCTGTGAGGATTCCACTGCACCGTCCCAACGTCCCATTTACTCTGTCGGCCAATTTTCCTGGGAGGTTCAGACGGAGCCTCCAGGTTCACCATGTACAGGAAACGCCGCCTGGAACAGACGACAGAAGCTTTTAGGAGCCGTTTACATGATCGAGTCATTTTCTCATCAGGTCGACGTTCCTCTGACTTCATGATGTTCAAGGAAAAACATACATAAAGTTTGTCACGATGACTTTTACCTGCAGCTCAGTCACAACTTCAGCTACTCTAACAGACTCGTGTTTCCTCCATCATGCGTTCAAGGGAGCTGGACTTACCCAGACAGCACGGCGTGTGAGCCCAGGCAGTCCACTGACATGGCGGTGGCCTGAAAACACAGAAGAAGAAGAAGAAGAAGAAGAAGGTGACAGCTGATCTGAGAGCTCCAGATAACAATCAATCATCAGTTAAAGTAATCACCAACACTTTAATGATCAATTAATTGGTGATATTTTAAGGAGAAAAGAACGAGTCACCTAAATATTTATCAATATTATAAACAACATCTGATCAGTTCAACCAGAAAACAAGAGTCAGATTAATGGAGGTGATCGATAGCAGTGACGTCACTCAGAAAGCATGTTTTATACCATCTGGATAAAAGTCTGGTTTAAACGAACCAGAACCAGAACCCACAGATACTTCTGATTTACTGTTTATTAACAAGTTTGTTGTGTTTCAATACTTTATGGATTAAACTGATCAGTTAATCAAGACGATCATTCAGCTGAACAGCTTTGGAATAAATGCTGATGCACAGAACCTAACAGAACCCCACAGAACCTCACAGAACCTCACAGAACAACACAGGCTGCGATTAAAAACTATTTAATCATTTAAGAAGAGAGAATCTTGATTTCATCAGTTATATTTTACATGCAACATCCAAACACACCTGAAATTAGTCCTCTGCATGTAACACATCACTAGCTGCACATTGTTAAGTACACACACACACACACACACACACACACACACACACACACACACACACACACACACACACTCACTGCCAGCTAATTACAGTGCGCTGCCATGTCAGCGCCCGGGGAGCACATGGGGGGTTCGGTGCCTTGTTGAAGGGCACCTCGGCAGCAACCCAAGAAGTGAACTGGCACCTCTTCAGCTACCAGTCAACTTTCACTGGTCTCTCTCCTCTCGTGACCGTCTTTCACTCCCAGGCCCTGACACCTGAAACCGGACCGGACCGGACCAGGTGTCCTATCACTGATGTCAGCAGTTCGTCAGTTATGAACACTAAACAGAGATCATCTCCTCTGGCGCTGCAGAACTTCACCTGAACTCAGTACCTGTGGGTGTAAAGTTGGACTGTGAACTATCCTGACACCGTTTCACTCTGTCAGAGTCTCTTCACCTGTTCACCTGTTCACCTGTTCACCTGTCAGTCACTTTTTCACACCTGAGCTCTGAGACACAAATACCTGGGCATCCCGAAACTCCACCACCACATTCTCGCTGCTCCAGCGGGCCGCCATCTTCCTCCGTCTTCTACCGTCAACAAAACGTCACGTGACCGCTTCAGCCGATACGCTGCGTTCAAAATATGTGGGAAAACTGTCAATCAGAAGAGAAATGTGAAACCCGTAAAAATACTAAATCAATGCCATGGCGTGGGAGTGAAGACATGTTGCACAAGACATAGATTTTGATCGTGATCGTGAAGTTTTGGGGTAAATTTGCCGTTTGTTCTGCTTCAACGCTCATGAAGTGTTCGATGTTCTGAAGATGCTATATGAATAAAGTAATGCTGTATAATATCAATCATTAAAAACAAATCCGACAGAAACATAAGTTACTGTCAGCTCTTCTGACGCTCCGTTAACACCAGACACCAGCCTGTAAATGTCTCTTACGTTGAGAGTTAATGTAGGTTTAAAATGTCCGACAGACTCGAAGCTCCGCTGGTCTCTATATGTCACGTGAGTGTTTCCGCTCTTCTGATTGGCCGGTCCCGTTACTGTCAGATATCCAACATGGCGGCTACCCTGGTGGAGCATGTTGTCGCAGACGCTGGAGCGTTTTTAAAGCGAGCTCCTCTCCAGGTGAGACTTCATTCATCTCTCAACCGAAAATACAGTTTTTATAAAATCAGCTACACGACAGTTAGCTTGTTAGCTCTCAGTGACGTCAGCTGGTCAGACTGTAGAGAGGCGCAGTGTCGCGAGGCCTCCGCTCATCACAGACCTGCTGATCAATACGAAGTGAAACATTCAGTTCTGGTTTTATCAAGAATCACAGGTCATAATCTCCCGTCAGTACTCAGGTTTATATTTATAACAGATATCACAGCGCTCGTCAGCTGAGGAGCGATGTGAGAGATTAATGATGGAGATTTAAACTGTTTCCTATGTTTTCATTGACCTCATTTCTATAAGTGTAATGATGGCATACATTCCTTATGAATGTACGTGTTGTTTCTTCACTGAGTTGTGTTGTTGACACAAACTGAGCTTGAATAATTGATAAAGGTGATAAAATACAGAAGTTACTTAAAGCTTTGATTTGTTTATTATATAAAAGACATTTGGGTTCATGGGTTGTTAAATCGGATATTGGCAGGATGTGGTGACAGTGAGGGGCATCTGAGAGAAACTGAGGACTTTATTCATAGATATGTTGAAGTGAGTGTTGAATCAGTCGTTTGACCGACACGTTGTGTCTTTCTGTGTTGCAGGACATCGGCAGGAACATCTACACACTGAAAGATGTGGTGGGAGAGATCAGAGACAAACCCACCAGGAGGAGTCTGGCCTTCCTGCCGTACCAGCTCAAATTTGTAGAACCACGTCCTGAACACATCAGACTGGGTAAACTAACCAGACACTGAACACATCACACTGGTAATCTGACCAGACCCTGAACACACCACACTGGTAATCTGACCTGTCCCTGAACACATCACACTGGTAATCTGACCTGTCCCTGAACACATCACACTGGGTAAACTAACCAGACCCTGAACACATCACACTGGGTAAACTAACCAGGCCCTGAACACATCACACCGGTAATCTGACCAGACCCTGAACACATCACACTGGTAATCTGACCAGGCCCTGAACACATCACACTGGTAATCTGACCAGACCCTGAACACATCACACTGGTAATCTGACCAGGCCCTGAACACATCACACCGGTAATCTGACCAGACCCTGAACACATCAGGTTGTGGTCCTAATGTTCAGTGATTTTCAGTAAATCTGAATCCTTTAAATACGTTTCCCAGGTAATCTTTTAACCTGTGTAATAAAGTGATAAATAATGCTGTGACACGCCTCCTCACCTGTATTCCACACCTGTCCTCTGTAAACATCCTGACATTCCTCAGGTTTAGTTCTGCACTCTGAGCTCTTTGTCTTTTGTCTTCCTTCAGTGACAGAGTTCTCCAAGAAGACGGGAGATTACCCGAGTCTTTCGGCCACTGACATTAAAGTCCTGGCTCTGACCTACCAGCTGGAGCTCGAGCACGTCGGCTCACAACACCTGAAGAAAGAGCCGGAGGTCAAGGTACCTGATCAGAAGACCATTTTTACTGTTTGTACCAGACCCGTCCCAGCTGACTGCTTGTAGAACGGATCTGGTACTGACAGTGTGTATGTTTTACGGTCGTGTTTAACAAGCTTTATGCTAAGCTAGGCTAAAGTCTAGCCACAGTCTAGTTCAGCAGGCTGACTGTGTGGTTTGGTCAGAGTAACATCTGGATCTTTTGTCTCAGGTTCATGTTCAGAGCACACAGCGACACCCAGAGACTCCGGTCAATGTCGCAGGATTCCACTTCCCCTCCAAGGTATCACACAGATGATCGTTAAACTTCTTCACATCTGTCAGTTCAAAACATCTGACGGAGAGTTAATCACAGTCTGTCTAGTTTTATAATGGAGCCTAAAACATCTGCAGAACATCTATCAGTTTATTAATTTCCTGGTTGTTCGTTTAGAAGCCTGTGGACACTTCGAACGTCCGACAAATTCAGACCGTGACGGAGACGTCAGAACCTGCCGACGCTAACAAGTTCAACAGCTTCCACTTCTGGAGAGAGCCGCTGCCGTCCATCGACAGCGACCTGCTGGATTTACTGGTGAGGCTAACACAGACTAACATCAGTGTTAGCTGTTCTGCTGGCTAACATCTGTATTAGCTTCTCCAACGAGCTAACATGAGCGTTAGCTTCTACAACAAGATAATCTACTGATGAAAGGTTTTAGGTTTTTATCTTAACAAACCTCTGGTGGTGTTTGTTCCTCCAGGATCCAGTGGAGGTTCTGAATTCGAAGAACAAACAGAAACAGACGGACACACAGACGACTGCCGACAGTGACGAGTTTAACAGCTTCCACTTCTGGAGAGAGCCGCCGCCGCCCATCGACGACAGCCTGCTGGATTTACTGGTGAGTTCAGGAACCATTCAGAGCGACACACACAACAGCTGGATGTAGATTTTCATTCTTTTTTAAATACAAATAAAGAAACTGGGTTTTTTGTGACCATGCTGATCTCCAACAGTTACAGTGTGAGTCTCCTTTCAATCATACTGAGATCTTCATTGTCATTGCCATGCGTCCTGGACCTTGATTGGCTAACAGTGATGGTGATGTCATTTGTTTGTTTGTTTACAGAAAGTCGACGGCATCTCATTATCAGAGAGCAGGTCAGACACATCGCTGCAGACAGACAAGCCAGAGGACCAATCAGACGACGAGGACAAAGAGAACGAGCCCGGAGACGATGAAGAGGAGGAGGATGACGACGACGGAGGTGGTTGGATCACTCCCAGTAACATCAAACAGGTGAAGATGGACTCAGCTGATTGGACGGCTCCTGCTGATGTTAAAGTTGGATGTCTGACGACCGACTTCGCCATGCAGGTAACGGACACCTCGCACCTGTCGGTGACGTCACCTGGAGACAAGACTTTGGTTTGAACGTTGGATAACATTACTGAAGATGTAGTATGTTTATATTTTACACAAAAAATCTGCTTCTGTTCAATGAACCAAACACTTTTCTCATGTTTTATTATCTAACATGTCAGAAAATGGTGAAATGAAAGCTGACGTCTTCACTTGGTTTGTTTTGTCAGACACAAAATCTAAAAACGACGAGTTTTCTGTCCTTTGAGACAGATGAGGAGAAATCCAGCTAATGTTTTTTTTTATTTAAAACTGAGATTAATCAGTCAGTGAAATAGTTGCAGATTCATTTTCTGACAGAGTTAATTAACTGATTGTTTTCGTCTTTCCAGAACGTTCTGATTCAGATCGGACTTCATGTTCTGTCTGTGAACGGGATGGTGATCAAACAGGCGAGGAACTACATCCTGAGATGTCACGCCTGCTTCAAGTGAGTCAGTTTGGTCAAGAGGGTTCATCCTCTGGAGAGCAGGACCAAACACAGCAGCTCCCCTCCATCCTTCCATCATCGCTGTTAGAGACACTGAATGTGTGAATCTGTTGCTAGGAAACATCTGCGCTGTAAACAGGAAGTCACTGTAGCGTCACGAGCCAGCAGTTTGTAAATGTTTCAGTTTTGTGTCTGAATCCAGAAGAAAGTTTTTATACAGTTTATAATTACAGGGAACTACCTGATTATGCTAAGCTAACTGACCTTATTTAGTCAAACAGTTTTTGGTATAACATTTAATAAATTGAGGTATATTGTGCTATTTTAGTGGCATAATGTAAATTCTTCCACACTGAATCATTATATTTTCTCTGTGATCAGGTCAGATATTAGTGTGCTAATCTATCTTTCAGTTGGTTCAGTGACTGCAGTTATTGGCTGTAAGTGCTGAGCAACATCTGTCAGAGCTCTTTGTGATGATGAAGCTAAACTTGGTGCCGTTAGCATGAGGCTCAGTCTGACCTGAAGAACAGCTGCTGGACTGTTAACTGAGTTCAGTGAGTCTGTCACATGACCGGAGTGTTGGAGGACTGATGGAGCTGCACATAAAGTTTTAAGCTACATGTTGCCATTATTAATTATAATGTCATTAGTATTTATTGTAAACTGTGAATGTTTTAATTTCAGGACAACGAGCAACATGAACAAAGTGTTCTGTTCTCACTGCGGGAACAAAACTCTGAAGAAACTGGCCGTGACTGTCAGCGAGGACGGCAGCGTGCAGATGCACTTCTCTAAAAACCCCAAAGTGCTGAACCCGAAAGGGCTGAGGGTGAGACGCACACACACACACACACACACAGAATATAAGAATATGGAATAATCCTGCAGCATCATGAACTGTCTCTGGTGTTTCAGCACACGCTGCCGCTGCCTCAGGGAGGGAAACACGCCCAGAACCCCCACCTGGTGGAGGACCAGCGTTTCCCCCAGCAGAGACTCTCTCGTAAAGCTCGCCAGAAGACCGACGTGTTCAACCCCGACTACGTGGCCGGCGCGTCACCGTTCTGTGAGAACGATATCTACAGTCGAGCCGCCAACCTCCAGATCAGAGACGGTCAGTGTGGTGGCGGCCGCAGACGAGCCAACCCCAACGCCTCCCACAAGAAGTTTGTGAAGAACAAGTGAAGAGCAGACAGAAGTTTGGACTCCTGAGAACTCGACATCAGACCGACTTACTGAATTAAAGGAGCGTTCAGTGGTTAAGCTTGTTTAAGTCTTCTGACTGCAGGTTAATGTGCAGAAACAGCTGCAGCTCCTTTAAATACTCAACCAGCATCTTCCCTCTCTTCATGTTGACCCTGATTATGTATCTTTATTTACCCAAATAAATTTTAAAACCCACTTCAGCTGTTACAGAAAGTGTTCAGATTTATTGTTTCATTATTTGGATCTTTGGACACGTTTGTGATTCTCAGATGATCCTTTAATAAAGAAACTGTCTGACATGAAGCTGGAACATCAACATGTCGCACTCACGTCCTGTTTTCTTTCTGTTGAATCAGTTTCAATCATCCCGAACCTTAAAAAGAAGAATCAGCAGCTAAAAAGAGTTAATGTGTTTAATTTAGTTCCAACACCAGAGTCCAAAATGATTCTTCAAACTCCCCCAGCAGCCCACAGAACCTTAAGCAGAAGTCTTAGTCCAAAGAAAACTCTTGGTCCTGTATTGTGTCTTCATCTGGTTCCTCGGACCTCGGCTCCGTCACTTCAGAGTCTGTGATACCAGACTGGGTCTGTGCTGGGTCCGGTGTGAGGTCAGGACCTGTTTGCGGTTCTGTGAGCTGCGGCTCAAACGTCAGGCTGCTCAGTTCGCCGCTGATGTCGAGCTCCGGCTCTGATCCTGGTGGTACCACCTCTCTCTGTGGAAGCAGGAAGTCCAGCGGCTCGAGGACCGCAGCCAGATCCACGCAGCCCAGACTGCCGTACCTGTGCAGCTGGGTCGGAGGAACACCTGCAGAACAAAGCAGAACAGCTTCAATCATCCCAACATATAAACTCGGAGAGGACCCGGGTCTGACAGCTTGAACCCAGACAGACAATAATCTCTGGACTGTTCAGTCACGTTGCTAATGGATGAAGAAAACAGACAGACTTTATTCTGGATGATTGCTGACCGTGTTAAATACTGAACGGATCGGGTCACCTCCATTCAGGAGTTCAGTGGAAACACTAACACTGATTTAAAAGCAAAAAGAAAAAAGGATGCTCACCCAGAACCAGAGCCAGCTGAGCCGGAGGAAACAGAACCTGCAGACAGCGGTTGAGGAACGGCAGCAGGTCGTCAGCGTACGAACAGCAGAACTGATCGAACAGCTCCTTCTCTCTGCTGCTGAAGGCCGACTCCTCGGCCCGGTGAAACACCAGAATCTGACGGGTCACCTGACAGGAAACGACACCAATTAACACTGATGACAAGCTGTCCAGACGGGCCGGGTGTGCATGTCTGGGTCTGTCTGGCTGCTGTGTACTGGTGCTGCTGACGGTGTGGATTTACAATCAAGTCTGCAGAACCCCCAGAACCACCTGCAGGCTTCAGAGCGTCTGCATGAGGTGCTTAAAATATTAACTACAGATAAATGCAATATGGACTGTTATGAGTCAATTAATTCACGCTGCACAAAATGTGAAATCTTTGATCCATTTTGCATTTTGTTGTTTTGAGTTTTACTAATAGAAAGTTAGTTTGAACTATTTTGATATTCGATTAATATTTTCAAGCCAAAATATTTCTTAAATGTTTGGATTTGTTTCTTTTCCGCTTGTTTGGACAAAAGAAGTAACTTGACGTCACTTCGGGTCGTTGTGATGAACAGAACCTCTGCTCACCTTCTTCAGGGCGTCTTCCAGACATCTGGTGACGTCCTGGGCGAGACCGACGGGGCAGCAGAGCCGCAGGTCGTTGAAGGCGGTCAGGATGTTGTTGAGGAAGCAGGCCAGCGGCTGGAAGTCCAGCAGGGACATGGGGGGCTGCAGGGTGCCGGGCTGGGTGCTGGGGGCCGCGGGGGGGATGGTCCCGCCCAGTACCGAGGGCAGGGCGATGAGTGTGTACAGGTTCATGTCCTCCTGGAACTTCTCCACCGCCTCCTGCACGGCTCTGCGGAACGTTTCCGCCGCCACCCGCTGGAACATGGGCGCCAGCTGTCCGCGGAAGTCCGCCCCGACCCGGCTGAAGGACAGGCCGAAATACATGCACTGACCCAGGAGGGAGTCCAGGCGGCCCCCCACACCCCGCTGCAGGTCCCTCTCTAAAGTCTCCAGGAACTCTGCCACCTTCTGCACCACCCAACCGTGGAAGATGGCGGCTTCGTTCACCTGCCCACCGGCGGGCGGCACCAGCGGGTCCTCGTCAGAGAAGATGGCTCTGTACTGCGTGATGATGTCGAACAGGTGGACTCTGCAGGCCTCGATGGTTTTGGTGATGTGGAAGTAAGGGTCATCTTCAGAGATGGCAGCGAGGATCGAGTGCAGCCAGGTGCCACGAGCCTGCAGGAACTTCACTCGCAGCTCCGCCTCTGTGAACACGTCCATCCTCCGCAGGTAGCCAATCACACGCAGGCAGACTGGAAGCTGCGAATTACTTCGCAGCTGCTGCAGCAGCTGGTTGAGCATCAGCTGAGTGGACTGACGCACCTCACGCACGATCCCCTGAAGGTCAAATCATGTCGGTTAATCGTCAACAACACTAATCTGCAGCTATTCTCATCATCATTTATTTAACTGAGTCATCTTGTGAAAAGTCACTTTTCATCCAGTCTGTATCTCAGACACCAGATGTTGATGTCGACTCACCTGGATGACGGGCAGACACGAGTGTTTCTTCTCCAGCCTCTTAACGTACGCCGCCAGCTCCAGAGCCTCCTCGTAGTACCCGTTGCGGACGCAGGTGTCCATGAGCTGAGGGATCTCCAGGATCTCCAGGATCTCAGTGTGGCGGTTCAAAGTAAGGCTGTTCATCCGGCGGCTCGCTCCGATCTCCTCCGCCTCCTTCATGAACCCCCTGAACACAAACACGTCAGGAGCATGTGACGACTTATTCGGTGTCCTGATCAATGACACTTTGAAGGAGATTTTTTGATGTTCTGACAGTCACATTAAAGTTTTGTCTTAAAGTAGAATTGTTTTCATTATTGATTCATCTGCAGACTATTTTCACGAAAAATTGATCATCAACAAAATGAAAAAAAAATAAATAAATCATCGCATAATTCCAGAAATGAGTTTCATCTTCAAATGTATTCTAAACTCAAAGCTGTTTATTTACTGTGGTGCATGATGATGATGAGGAGGAGGAGGAGGAGGAGGAGGAGGAGGAGAAGCAACAAACCATCACACTGAAGAAGACTGAAGCAAACTGATCGATTATCAAATTAATCTGAGATTAACTTTACTCTTAGTTCACTTCCTGTTGACTCTCTTGCTTTACTGATGTGATGAGGCAGCATGCAGCTGTTACTGTAACACCCCATCACTGACTTCAGTTGAATCATTAGTTTCAGTGTCAACAGACAGACAGACGTGTTGAAGCAGCTGGACCAGAACCTGGACCTGGACCTGGACTCTCGGGGTCCCCTGAGGGTCCAGGGGCCCCGGGGCTCTCCGTCTCTGAGCGGCACTGACCTGCATCTTTCCCCGAAGCTGGGCAGCTTGTCCAGCAGCCGAGACACGCTGCTCTCCACCCGGCCGAAGTCTCGGTAGATGTGCTCGGTGCAGTCTGCGGTGCGGATGAAGGTCTGGTAGTTGGAGAAGGCCAGCTCCCGGGTCTGCTGCAGGATCTGAGCCCGCTCCTCCGCCAGCCGCTCCGGCTCCCGGCTCAGCTTCTCCACCCCGAAGGAGCTCAGCTCGGACAGGTAGGCCGCGAAGTCCGGGTTGTCCCTCCAGCTGTCCGGGAAGCTGTCCTTAAAGATCGACGCTAGAATACTCTCGTCCTCCACGTCTACCGCCGCCATGTTGGACGGCTGCTGTGAGGTCTAAAGGAGCTGCTGGCGGTTCGTCAGGGACACGGACTCATTAACGCGGGTCAGAGTGATGCTGGATTCACACACAAACTGACTGTCAAGAGTTAATTATGTTCTTTAAACTCTTACAAGCTGGACAGTCTGTGTTGACAACCACTTCCTGCTTCCTCCGACTTCTTCTTCGTCTCCTTCTTCTCCTTCTTCTTCTTCTTCTACTCTTTCACACAGTGTTATCGCCACCTACCGTTGTACTTTATATCGTTACTTTTACCAGACGGTTCTTGCACGTCACCAGTCTTTATTGATTATGTTTGTCCATTAAACGTGGCTGTTTGTTGTCTTGGTTTAGTTAATAACTTATTCAGATCTTCACTCTGACATGTTTATTTTTCATTAAACAAATAAACGTGAAATGCTGTTGTAAATAAAGTTTATTTGAAAAAGTCATGTTGTGACGTCAGCGGAAGTGGAGGGTTTGTCGCTCAGTTGCTAAGCTGCAGCCGAGGAGCAGCGAGCCTGTCAACAAGTTGTCATCAGCTGCTGAGACAGATTATCTGCTGACGGCTTCACGTCCAGACTTTAACCTCCCGCCGCTTCACATGATTCACGGCGGCGGACACACGAAGGTAAACTGACTGCGACGTCACCGTTCACACAACAACTAGCCATAATTAGCTAACCTTTGCTAACTGGCATTAGTTAACTGCTAGCTAACCTTGGCTAGTGTTACCTCCCGGGCCGCGACCAGACACTTTAAGTCTTGTTTGACTGAAAACAGTCGATGGTTGTTAATGAATATAACTTAATAATCTGACTTTACTGTCTCAGCTTCTCTTCAGTCGCTTAAGTTGAGCCTCTTGTTGTTCATCGTCAGTAAACCTGCGGTGTAAAGTGACGCTCGACTAATTAGTTTAATGGTGTTTCTTAATAAGCTTACTAAACTGTTACTTAGCATTAGTTAGCTTAAGTTAGCTACATTAGACGCTTCCCTCAGTTACTCAGTTAATTCTGTGCCACTAGTTTCAGCTGTTGATCACATACAGGATCATAATGAAAACTGTTTGTGACTGTATATGTTCAGATATTAGACGTTCCAGTACAAACTGCAGTATATATACTTCAGGTGTGTCTGTGGAGCAGTACTCCTCACACTGTACATCCTCTCACCTGTGTTCAGCACCCCAGTAAGGTAGTAATTAGTAAGTATTACCTAATCATCTTGAACATGCTTCTTTTCATGCATTGATATCGAATCAAACAAACAACTACATTACTCATTGATATTTATTAGCAAGATGATTTAAGAAGTCGTTTGTAAACTGTGTGTTTGAATGGTTGATTTGTGTCCATGACGACTGGCTTCCCAGCAGAACATCACATCTATTTGTTCTTCATGTCACCTGTCAGGGGTTTTAAAGAGGCCATATTTAACAATTTGTATCAATTTACATGAGTTAAATACATTTTTATTGGCCGTATGTGAGTGAATTGTATCATGAGGTGAAAAATGGGACTCTCCCATCTCTCGTGGTCGTCAGCCTGCCCCTGTTCAAGTGGTTTAATGCTGCTGGACTCATTAGGGAAGGACTCAGGTTGGATTTGCCAGAACAGTCCAAAGGATTTTACTCACGTTCTCGAGTGTCTCGTCTCAAGAGTCTCTCCGCTCTGCTAACAGAGCAGCAGCTAACGTCAGTCAGGAAATTGGGTGCGTTAACATTAATGATCAGCTTTCAGCACAACACAGAAGGTCCACAGAGAACCTTTAATGTTGTGGCTGTGTGTGTGTGTGTGTGTGTGTGTGTGTGTGTGTTGTATCATTACATGTGTATTGTGTCTCTGCAGGTGGAGGACGCTCATTGCAGAGTGTAAAAGCTGATGTCTGTCCTCACTGATCCTGACTGAACTTCATGAATTAACCTCAGCAGTCGACCAGCAGTTCCAACAAGTGTGACCAGTATGGCCGCCGCCAACACCACCAAGATCTCATGGCGACTGCGTGAGTCCAGCCTCCGTTCATCCAAACACTGATGGAACAGTGAGATACAGAAATGAAGCTGATGTTGTGGCAGAACTACATTTTTCAGATTTTCTTTCCTGTGATTCATCTCATGACACCTCATATTTGAATGTGACCTCTCGATTTAGTCCGCCTCGTTGAACATCATGGACAGTGCTGTAAATCACAGAGCAGGAGGGCTGAATGGCAGTACTGTGCTCTGTAACTCTTTAATCCTGCTGCTTCAACCTCAGTACACAAAGAAGAATGACGCTGCCTCGTCTCTGTATGAACAAGTTACTGTACTGGAGTACAGAGACACTGTGAGCCAGTGCAGCGCTGCAGTAACACCAGCAGTAGATCTTACTTTGTTCCTCATGTGTTGTTGCACAGACGAGTTCGAGGCTCACACCAGCAGCGTTTCCTGTTCAGCTCTGGGGAAAAGCTCCGGCCGCCTGCTGGCCACAGGAGGAGAGGACTGCAGGGTGAACCTGTGGGCTGTCAGCAAGGCCAACTGCATCATGGTGAGACAGCTGAGTGTGACCTGAACATCACCTCTTCTAGCAGTATGTTGAGCTGAAGCTCATTTTCCGAGAGGTTTCCAGCTGCTTTGTATCCTGACTGTGTGTGATGGTCTTTCAGAGTTTGACTGGTCACAAGACCCCAGTGGAGTGTGTGCAGATCAACGTGTCAGAGGATCAAATCGTCACTGGTTCTCAGTCTGGATCAATAAGAGTCTGGGACATGGAGGCTGCAAAGAGTGAGACTCAGTTATTTCTCTGTCTGATTCAGCCTGGTGCTCAGTGAGTGTCTGTCAGTCCTGACGTCTGTCTTCTTCTCCAGTTTTAAGGACTCTGACGGGACACAAAGCGAACATCACCAGTCTGGGCTTCCATCCATTTGGAGACTTCCTCGCCTCAAGCTCTATGGACACAAACATCAAGGTAGGTGTGTGTGTTGGTGTGTCTGTGCTGGTGTGTGTATTTCTGTTGGAGACCAGTTGGAGCTGAAGACTTTGGGAGATCGAACATTTTTGGTTATTGAGGGTATTTCAGTGTTCAGGACTGTTTGTTTGTAGTTGTGATGGTTTATGTGAGGAGCTCGGGAATAAATTGTGTCACTGTTGATGAAATGTCTCTTGTTTTCATCTTATTTGATCGTGGTTTTGGTTCCTGTCTGTCAGCTGTGGGACATCCGGAGGAAAGGATACGTCTTCAGGTACACGGTAAGAGCTGTGTGTGTGTATGTGTATGTGTATGTATGTGTGTGTCTGTGTGTGTGTGTTGCTGTGTAGCACATTTAAAAAATATATTAAAATGATATTTAAGGTGGGTAAAGCTTATGTCCCACTTCAGAGAGACATCAGAGCTTGCAGTTTGTGGTGTGTGCAGGATCAGAATAACAGCTGTGAGCAGGTGTGAAGGACGAAGTTGTGTTTGTGTTGCAGGGTCACACTCAGGCGGTGAGGAGCGTGGCCTTCAGTCCAGATGGGAAGTGGTTGGCTTCAGCCAGTGACGATGGCACAGTCAAGGTATAATGTCATGATCGATGCAAACGCCACAAATTTGACATTGTCAGGATTTTGTCAAAATAATCACAATATGAAAAAAAATGTCTCCTCTGGTGTCTGTCAGCTGTGGGACCTGATGCAGTCCAAGATGATCACAGAGTTCAAATCTCACACTGCAGCCGTCAACATCATCCAGTTTCATCCCAACGAGTACCTGCTGGCATCAGGCAGCTCCGACAGGTACGACACCACACCTGAACCGGCTCTCCACGGTCTGTCGGAGAGACGATACTTTGTGAACATTGTGAGTGAGTGGCAGGATCCTGAAGGACTGTGACTGAGTGTCCACCAGCACTGTCACAATTTCACTTCTTAACCAGAAGCAGTTGTTGTTGTTTCTGAGGAGGCTCATGAATGATGCTGTGTTGTGATGAAGCTGTTCCTGCAGCGTTTTATCATTCTGAGGCTGTGTGTTGGCAGTGTTGGCAGTGTTGGCAGTGTTGGCAGTGTTGGCGGTGTTGGCAGTGTTGGTGGGGTTGGTGGTGTTGGCAGTGTTGGTGGTGTTGGTGGTGTTGGCAGTGTTGGTGGGGTTGGTGGGGTTGGTGGGGTTGGTGGTGTTGGTGGTGTTGGCAGTGTTGGCAGTGTTGGCGGTGTTGGCAGTGTTGGTGGGGTTGGTGGTGTTGGCAGTGTTGGTGGTGTTGGTGGTGTTGGCAGTGTTGGTGGGGTTGGTGGGGTTGGTGGTGTTGGTGGGGTTGGTGGGGTTGGTGGTGTTGGTGGGGTTGGTGGTGTTGGCGGTGTTGGCGGTGTTGGTGGGGTTGGCAGTGTTGGTGGGGTTGGTGGTGTTGGTGGGGTTGGTGGGGTTGGCAGTGTTGGTGGGGTTGGTGGTGTTGGTGGGGTTGGTGGTGTTGGTGGGGTTGGTGGTGTTGGTGGGGTTGGTGGTGTTGGTGGGGTTGGCGGTGTTGGTGGTGTTGGTGGGGTTGACGGTGATGATGGTGTGTCTCTGTCGTCTCCAGGACCGTTAAACTGTGGGATCTGGAGAAGTTTACGATGATTGGCTCGATGGAGGGAAACACGAGTCCAGTCAGGTGAGTTTCTCACTTCAGAGCAGGTTGGTGAGCATGTTGCTGTCATGTGACGTCTGACCTCTGACCCCTGTGTGTTCAGGTGTATCTGCTTCAGCCAGGACGGCAGCTGTCTGTACAGCGGGGCCACAGACTCTCTGCGGGTCTTCGGCTGGGAGCCCGATCGCTGCTTCGACGTGGTCCCAGTGGGCTGGGGGAAAGTGTCCGACCTGGCGGTGTGCAACCAGCAGCTGGTGTGTAGCGCCACCTACAGGAGAAAACCTGTCCTTTTATAAACGTCTTTACATGAAGCCTCCAAACCAGCATCTGAAGCCTCTCCTCCCCCTCCTCCTCCTCCTCCTCCTCCTCCTCCCCCTCCCCCTCTTCCTCCTCCCCTCCTCCCCTCCTCCTCCTCCCCCTCCTCCCCCTCCCCCTCCCCCTCTTCCTCCTCCCCCCTCCTCCTCCTCCTCCTCCTCCCTCCTCCTCCTCTCCTCCTCCTCCTCCTCCCCCCCTCCTCCCCCTCTCCTCCTCCCCTCCTCCTCCTCCTCCTCCTCCTCCTCCTCCTCCTCCTCCTCCCCCCCCCCTCCTCCTCCTCCTCCTCCTCCTCCTCCTCCTCCTCCTCCTCCTCCTCCTCTTCAGATCGGTGTGTCTCACCAGCTCTCCAGTGTTTCGTCCTACGTGGTGGATCTGAAGAGGGTAAAGAAGAGCGGTGGCTCTGTGATCCAGGGAATCATCCAGGACAACCAGCCGCTCACAGAGCCGAAGGATCCTAAAGGAGCCGCACTGCGCCGGAACTACGAGAGACCCACAACCACCTGCAGCACTCAGAGGTACGACGGCCTACAGATGTTTGAATGCACAACAACATCTGGAGAGCAAAAGTCCTTTTGACCGCACGAGATGTTAATCATCTGTCTACAGAAACGTAGTTTTTCTTTTATTATTTGTAAAGATCTCTCCTGGCTTCTTGGAAATAGAAAACTCCACACGCAACATTCAACATCATGGTGTCACTCAGTCACATGTTGTGATGTCATCAGGGTGAAGCAGAGGTCAGACACTGATAGGCGGAGCCCTGAAGGCGAGAGGCGGAGCCCCAGTGAGGACGAGGCAGACGAGAAAGTGTCGTCAGCGGAAATCCACAACGCAGAAGATTATAAAGAGATCTTCCAGCCCAAGAACGCCATCTGTAGGTCGACTGCCAGCATCACACCTGCAGCCACATGATCACCTGCAGCCACATGATCACCTGCAGCCACATGATCACCTGCAGTCACATGATCACCTGCAGCCACATGATCACCTGCAGCCACATGATCACCTGCAGCCACATGATCACCTGCAGTCACATGATCACCTGCAGCCACATGATCACCTGCAGTCACATGATCACCTGCAGTCACATGATCACCTGCAGTCACATGATCACCTGCAGCCACATGATCACCTGCAGCCACATGATCACCTGCAGTCACATGATCACCTGCAGCCACATGATCACCTGCAGCCACATGATCACCTCTCAATATAAATATTAATGTTTGGATGGGATCATAACTTCAGTTTGTTCACCTTCTGTTTGCTACTGTTAGTATTTATATATATTTACTATTATTTACCAGAGTTACTGACTCGGTATTTTTCTCTGTCAGCTCGCACTCCTCCCAAGATCTCCGAGCCTTTCCCTGCTCCTCCAGAGGACGGTGAGTCCATCACACACTGATCGCAGCACAAACTACATCACCAGCCATGATGGAGGGATCTTCTCTTCAAGCTGGGACAGTAGTTTACATCATGTGACGGCTCAGTTTAAAGTCTGAAAGTAAAGTGACATGTTGGAAACATCAGCCTCCTGATGTCTGGTGTGTCATGTGAGTCAGGAGGACACTGAAGTCACTGCTCTGCTTCTTCTTCTTCTTGTCAGAGACAATATTAGCAATTGGCCGTCAGCTGAAGGACATGATATCTCCTTTTCCTGACAAGCAGCAGGTCAGTGAATGCAGCAGCAGCCTGTCTGAGGTTCATCAGTCATATGATCATGTTGTTTGTTTGTTGCTGTTCTCTTTCTTTCCGTGTATGAAGCTGAATGATCTTTATTCTTTATGTGTGGGAAAAGAAAAGATGACAAAATTCAGCAGGTTTCAAGGTGAAGGGAACATTTTTCACTTGTTATAAAAAAAGAACACTCAGAAGTAATTTGAACATTTTTTTCTGTCCTGAATTTCTTGTTTTCACCGATGAAAAAAACTGAAGGCACATCTGTGAAGGACAGATGATCCTGTAATAGATCCTGTGTGTTCTCCAGTTCAGTCATAAACACAGGAGAGAAAAAATCATTGGAATCAGATTTAGAGACTGGATCACTGGCAGAACACTCTGCACTCAAGGCTTCTGTAGTCATGTTAACAAAATCGTGTGTCACAGATTCCTCCGCTGGCCTCCTCCACACCTGTCCAGAGGGTGGAGCCTACAGTGGTCTCCTGTGTGAAGCGTCCGGCCCCCTCAGCTGTCAGCACGGCGTCCTCCAACGCCCCCGCCCAGGCCCCGCCCCCTCCTCAGCCTCCCGTCACCACGGCGAAGTCTAAACCACAGGCCAAGATCATCCTCAGCACCCGGAACGAACCCATCGGCCTGAACGTGGCCGACTTCCTGCCTGTGAGTAAACACACACACGCACACGCACACACACACACACAAATTCCAGTTCGTTAGATTTAGTTAGACTAAGTGTGTGTGTGTGTGTGTGTGTGCGCGCGTGTGTGTGTGTGTTCCTCAGCCTTCACCCAACAACAGGGGCGGAGCTCTGAGTGACGAGGAGGCTCTGTCTCAGATCAAGAAGGGTCACGACACCATGTGTGTGATGCTGAGCAGCCGACACAAGAACCTGCAGACAGTCCGAGCTGTGTGGGCCCGAGAGGACATCAAGGTGAGACGCCAGGTGTTACAACAACAATCTGCTATAGCCAATGAGAACGCAGCTCTGCGGAATACTTCACTTCCTGTTTCCTTCCTCTCTACAGAGTGCTCTGGATGCTGCTGTCTCCATGAACGACCTGTCGATAGTTGTGGACATCCTCAACATCATCAACCTCCAACCGTGAGTCTCACACACACACACACACACACACAGTTTGGTTCATACTTACAGCATGCGGTCCACATCAGGCAGTTTGTGTTGACGAGCCAGTTCTGATGGGATCTAAGTGATGAATGAGTTCATGTTTTAAATAAAGATTCTCGACCTCAGTATTTGTTCTCAAGCAGTAAGTGTTTTTTCAGGTCGCTATGGAAACTGGACCTGTGTACGACGATTCTTCCTCAGATCGACAAACTGCTGCAGAGTAAATATGAGAGGTGAGTGGCTTCGTTATCGTCCTGATCAATGAATCTGCTGATGAGTTTCTCACTGAGCTGACTCACTGTTCCCTGTGAAATGACAGAAAAATGTTTGACATTTCTCAAAGGTGACACAAAACCCAGAAATATTTAGTTCACAGTGACAAAGAAAAGCTTTGGATCCGAGCGTTGAGCTTGAATCGGTTTATCAATTATCAAAAACATTTTCTGCACTGATAGTGTGGGGAGGTGACAGTGAAGACATTTTATTTTAAAAACACTAAATCTGAATCATCAGTGATGGAAGATTTTACTCCTCTTCACATCAGCCGTGACCATCAGAACACCTCCAGAGGAGAGACGTCTCTATGGAAGCCCCGAGGAGACGAGTGAATTATTTTCTCTCCCGAGAACTGGAAAAAAAACAGTTTTGCTAGGTTCATTTTTTTAGTGTTGTAAAAAATGTGTCCTGACAAAATGTTTTTCCATCCTAATAAAAAAAGATGTCTTTCAATCTGACACAGAAAGATTATATATATATTATATTTTACAGATTGAAAACAAAGTTCGAATTTAGGAAGATTATTCTGGCAAAACTGTTTTTCATACATGGAAAAAGAAAAAATCACTTGTCAAGTCATAAAAACAGGAGCGAAAACGTCATTATCTGTATGAAACTGAAACTGTGTTTGTGTGTGTGTGTGTTCAGCTACATGCAGACCGGCTGTACGTCTCTGAAGCTGATCATGAAACATTTCTGGTTGCTGATCTCTGAAACGCTGAAAGCCTCTCCGTCTGTCGGAGTCGACATCACGCGGGAGGAGCGGTGAGTCTCCGTCAGCCTCAAAATACAGATGTGTTAACAAAGTTAATTCCACCGTCGTTCGACCGTACGAACACACGACCAGGATCAAACTCTGAGTATCGTCACCCGGGATCATAGTGAAAAATGTTTAAGGTAGCAAACAGTGTGTTAAACTTCATGCTGATGCTTCAGTCATCTGTGAAAACACATGAAATAATCTTTTCTTCTAATTAAAAATCATTAATAAAAATGTTTTTGAGAAATTGCGAGTTAATGCAAAAGTGTTTCAAAATAATTCTCTCCATGAGCTTTTCAGGCTCGTTAGTTGTGTTGTCTCTCGTCAGACGTGACTTCTGTTAAACTGAAGCTTTTGTCGTCTGCAGCTTCCCGTCAGTGAACTCTGTTGTTTTTGTCGCTGCAGACACCAGAAGTGCCGAACGTGCTGCAAGCACCTGAAGAACCTGAGCAACATGGTGAAGAACAAGGCGGCGCAGGTCGGCCGGCACGGCAGCGCCTTCAAGGAGCTGCAGCTGCTCATGGCGCCGCTCGACGACTTGCTCTGAGTCCGAACACAGCAGACGGCTTGAAACTGCTGAGACAGCAGACTGAGATCATCAATACATGATCATCAATACGTGTCAGCTGATCAGCAGCGGGACGCAGCAGACTGACGCTACAGAAGCTCCTTTGAAGCTTCAGATTTCTGCACTTTTTAGTCAGCAGTCCTCCAGACTGTGGGAGTAATGAGAGTGTTAATGGAAGACATTCTTCTTCTACTCTGAAGGAGCGCAGCGACATGTTGAGGACACTCAGTCAGAGAAGAAGAACGACAGTTTGATGAGCGGTCTGACAGCCGGCAGTGACGTCAGAGCGAGCAGCTTTAACGCTTCTTCACCCGAGAGAGAAACAATCAGGAACAGACTGAACATCATCGTTTACTGAGTGACAACAACACCAACCTTAAAGGAACAGTGCACAGAGTTTAACTAACGTCTGGTGAATGTGAAGCTCGAGCCGACAGGAAGCTGAAGTAGAAGAAACAGTTCAACACAAACATTTGTTTTATGTTTTTGTCCAGCTGAAACAATCGGACACAACTTGAGTGACCTGTGGAGCTGCTGCTGCACAGAGCCAGGCTGCCTCCTCTGTTTCCTGACCTCATGCTAAGCTAAGCTAACCCGCTGCAGGCTGTAGCTTCATATTGATCAGACAGTCTGAACATCGTAGAGGAGTCAAACTGCTCCTTCAGTGAATCCATGAGACTCGACTCGTCTTCACAGGAAAGCTGAAGCAAAGTGATGAAACTATTATTAATATTTAATAATGAGCAGGTGTGTCAGTCTGGAGTCAGGTATTCAGTTCACCTGAGACACTGTTAGTCCGTCAGGTTTCACTGTGGTTTTCTACTTTCTCTACTGTTAGGCCTTCTGTTTTAAGTGTCCTGTTCTTACTGTGTATTTAAATAAAGTTGTTCATGTTGGATCAGAGGAGAGTCCGTGTTGTGCCAGCAGGGGGCAGCAGAGACGCTGTACACGAGTGTGGAGGCAGACAGGTGAGCACTGAGCAGGTGTGACGTTTACAGGTGGAAGCCCAGCGTCAGGTGGGCGTGGTCAACCCTCCAGCCTCTGTTTGTTTGTTTGTGTTGAGTTATTAATGAACAGAAGTGCTGTAGATTGTGTAGATCAACGCAGGCTTTATTGTTGTTGAGGCGAAAAACTGTTGAGTTTTTCTTTTAACCTTTCTGTCCTCTGTGTTTGTACCACCTGGAGGATGCAGGTGATGCAGTGTCAGACTCGCAGTTTCTGTCCAGAAACATCCAACAAGAGAGTCTGACTGATCGCTGCTGCTGGTACTTTATTGTGAATTAAATAAAATACAAGATAAAATGCAGGGGGTTTAAATCCGAGATGCACAGGAAGTTGACAGCCTGAGGTCGATGACTGACGGGGAGCCTGCAGAGACCATCGACCTCAGTGCTGCCTCTCAGAGGTGGCACCACCACAGAACATATGTCACCAAACCAGAGGTAAAACATGTAAAACATAAAAAACTTAAATACGGCTCCTACAGTTGTAAACAGGCCAGACGAACAGATAACCAGCACAGTCTGGATCCACGGCGCCTACACCAGGTCTGGAGAACCGCTCGGGGGACTGGTTCTGTTTCTGTCAAGTGAAAGTCACTCAAAAGTACTCGAGTAAAAGTGTCTGACTGACGATACAGTGAATGAATCTAAAAATGTGTAAGTTTGGCTCTCAGGTAATCTGTAAAGTAACTTATCAAATAAATGTGGAGTAAAAAGTAGACTCCAAGAATACAGTAACTCTGTCCTGTTATGAAGGTTTTTATTCTTTTTTTAAAAACCTGAAAAAATTGTTTACTTGCCATTATGACAAAAAGGATTTACTGAGAAACAGGTTGTGGCGCGCTGCTGCCCCTTGTGGTCAAAATGAGTTTCACACACCTGAAATAAAAGGGTTTTTTTTCTTCTAGTATGACAAAAATGTTTTCTTTTTCTGTCATGAATAAAACACTTTTATTTCAGTCCTGAAAGGTTTTTTTTCTAAGAGCGTAAAGCTTTAGCAATATGAATCTGTATCTGTTTTTAATATTAAAGATGCGACTACATCGATAGCGGACCCCGGTATCAATATAAATTTACCATTAACCAGTCAATGGCCAGAGCATCTCTCAACTCTCGTAAAACGTTAAAGGTCAACACGAGATTCTCTTGAGCGTAACGTTGCGTATCTAAGGGAAAAAACACGTTAATAACATGTCTGACAACTCCAGCACAGTTTACTATCCACCAGAAATCTAAAGTTTGGAGGAGATTTGGATTTTATAAGGAGGGACGTTTAGACAGAAGTCTGGCTGTATGTCAGGACTGTAGAACAGCTGTTAAGTGCAGCAGCAGCACCACAAATGTGAAAACTCAGCTGGTGAGACGGCCTGGAGAAAAACTACGTACATGCAGCTACATGCGTATCGAATCGTCTTATGAGGCAGAGATGCACACCTCCAGTTTTTTCTTTTTCTATCCTGAAACGAGCATTACAGCCACTTGTGGTCAGAATGAGTTTCACACAAACCTGAAAAAACTTTTGTTTTCTCTCATGGCAAAAAAAGAAAGAAAGAAAGAAAGAAATACTGTCACGACAAAAACACTTTTATATTTATCCTGAATTTCTTTTCTATCATACATGAATGTTTTCAGTCTTGTTGCTAACATGAGGCTGTGTAGCGCTGCTGCTGCCCTTCATGGGAACATAAAGAGATTATCCTGCATAATATTTATCACTAGTTCTCAAGTCGAACACAGTTTATATCAGATTTAGAAGAATGGATCAGCAGAAAGAAAGGACTTCTGTAGGGCAGAGACAGTCTGGAGGCCCGCAGCATCCGCAGGACAACGATGTAGAACATCAGCGAGTCAACATGGAGGCCGGAGTCACACGTTAGTTTCAAGTGTTTATTAAAAAGGAATACAAAAACCCAAACTGTAGAAATTTCTACAGCGGAGACAAAGCAAGCAGACAGGTTGATCAGCAGCTGATTCCTGTTACTACAACTACAACTAACTAGTCGCTCCACCTGCGTGAGCACCAGATCAACAGCTACAGGTGTGTTCTGTGTCAGGTCAGAGGTCACCTGTGGTTTCCTACATGTGTTTTCTACAGAGGTGACGAGACGACAGCAGGAGCACACCGACGAGAAGCGGTCGAGGAAACTGAAGATCTGAGCGAGTTTTTCTTCAATGAGCCGAAGGAAGAAGAAGCTTCTTCAAAAGTCCACAGGAGAGAAGAAACACAACAATCATGTACACAGGAGAGGATTCCTCGTATTGCTCACGTCTTATTGGACAGCTCGGGATCAGTGGAGTACCCTGATTGGACAAAAGAGGACCGTGAGGACACAAAGACAGCCTCTGTTAGAGAACTACAGGCTACGTGTCGGTAATCTGAGTCTTCAGATCAGAATATTAAGATTAACCTCAGAATGTTCACGTGGCTCCTCCACCAAAAAATCAAATAAAATCAAAAATAAAATCAAAATGTAACAAAAACAAGATTAAAGCATGTCAAACATAAATATATAATAACCATATTATGCATATATTATAATCAACCACATCTGGAATTGTGGGTTAGAAAATAATCTAGAAGTTTAAAGTGCAACTTTACAAAGAAACAAAAGAAATACTGTGATTGTAGCCGAAAATGTTCAGGTTTCAGTTCTACATCCGTCAGCGCTCCAAGCGTTTGGCCGGTTCCTCTGCCGACACTCGACAGAGATTAAAGTCTGTTTCAGTTCAAGATTAGCTCGTTAAAGTTCCCATCAGTCTTTGCTCCTTCAGTGGTGGAGGAGGAGGAGGAGGTGGGGGAGGAGGTGGAGAGGCCTCAGGGTGCTGGCAGACACCCTGCGCTCCTCTCCGGGTCTCTCAGGCCGTCAGCTTCAGTCGTCCTGCAGAGAAAACCAGAGCGTGAGACGGCGGTTCTGTGACCCGGCTCACTGTCACCATGTCCACACTGCTGCCAACAGACTGGATCCACACCAGCACTCTCATTAACTCCTAATTAGAGACATTTATCATGCCAACAGGCTAAAGTTTGGTCCATCATAACGTGGCTCAGAAACAATGGAAGCAAAAAACTACCTCCTGAAAATTCTCCATGACCCTCCAGGGCCTCCGTACAGTGACGCGGAGCAACAGAGCCAAGTAAATTTAGAGGGAAATTTCAGGAGAATGTTGTTGTTATTTGTAAAACTGGTGCAAAGAATTTCTTTTTCAAAATGCTTTTGTAAATCTGACTTTTGACTTCAGTTTCAAAGTGAAGAAAAAATGTTTTTTCTCCTCAAGTTTTTTTCACATTTCACAGACTAAATATTTTCAGGGAACTTTGAAATATCATCCTGGCAAAAGTATTTTCGCACTGATTCTCAGCTCATAAACTTAGAGAGAGACGTCAACTGAGCTCAGACAGGAAATGGATCAACTGAAGAAATAAAAGCTTCACTTGGCCCCTCGGGGACATTTTGAGGACGGGGAGTCCGACCTGAATCTTTTTCTGTGTAACTTTGTGTTATTGACACTGAAGCGTCAGGACGAGGCGTGACGGCCACGTCAGCTGCTACGACTGTTGCCATGGTGACCTGCAGTAGAAACTAGTTCAGAGTTAAACTGTTGGAGTCATGTGACACGAGTTAAACACATTCGTCAGTGTGGACATGGAGGTACACTTCCCACAATCCTCGGCTCAACAGCAGGACGCCAGGCGGGGGGGGGGGGGGGGGGGGGGGGGGGCACAAATCATCCAGACACCAACACACTCACAACACCCAGACACCCTGAAGCCACAAAGAAGAGATTCATAATGGAAAAACTACAGCCGTCATCTAGGTGTCCAGGACAGCATTAGCCTAGCTTAGCATAAAGCCTCGCTCCATCACAGGATACAAGTATTCCAGAGTCTGATCCACACACTGCGTTTACTGAGAGGAGCCATGGTGGTTTCAGTTAGCGTTAATGCTAACTGATAGCATGTTAATCAGACCTGTTCTGTTTCGAAGGAGCTTGGCTAGCAGTCTTCATGCTAAGCTAAGCTAAGCTAACAGACCCTGCAGGATCCAAGATGTCGGACTGTCCCTTCAACTGAAACGTGAACTTTCTTTGTGACTTGAGCTTGTTTCTTCACAGAAGTCGAGCTCTGATAAGAACAAGACTTCAGCACTCGAACAGGCGACACAAGCAGCACGACCCGCTGGGCTCAGTGGGCTCAGTGGACTCAGTGGGCTCAGTGGACTCAGTGGGCTCCGTGGGCTCAGTGGACTCAGTGGGCTCCGTGGGCTCCGTGGGCTCCGTGGGCCCGGCTCACGGCCCTGCAGGCACACAGAGAAGCTGCCGGAGCTGTGGGGGTTAGCGGGGAGTGTTAGACAGAGGGAGGGAGGGAGGCACCATGCCATGCTGAGCGCGTCCATGCCAAGCTATCCACCAATCAGCATACACCCCCACCTACCTGCCCACCGTCCCCCACCAATGGACTGGCTCTGTCTACCTGTCTGTCTGTAAACCAACCAATCAGACCACAGAATGAGGACACAGAAGAAGAGCGACCGCGGCTGCTTTCATCTCAGTCTCTGCTCTCCTACATTTCCCATAATGCCTTTGGTCAGCCTCCAGCACATCAAAGCTTTAAATACTTTCACAAGTTCACAGATGATCAGAGTCAATGTGAATGATTAGTTTTGATGCATTAATAACATCCAGAGCAGATTAACTGATGAACGTCAGCAGATTAGAATAAACTCAGATTAAATGCTGTCAGTGATTCTCTGCAGACGCTGATTAAGAAGTGTCAAAGCAGAGCGGAGGTCAGTGACGATGTCATCAAGAAGAGAAGAATTTTAAATTAACTTGATGTGAAATTTAAAATACAAAAAACTGTTGCAGCATGTTTTATTCATACTGCAGTTGTATTGACACCTGTGTGTATTTATACTGCAGGTGAGTGTTACCTGTGGACAGTTGGGACTGGGACCTCCTGCGGGAGCTGCTGGGGGTTCTGGAGGCAGAGGAGAGGGTGGAGCCGGCGCTGCTGGCCCGAGAGATGGGGAGAGGGACGGGGGTCACCGGGGGGGAGTCCAGCTGAGGGGGTCAGAGTTCAGATCACTTGTTTAACATGTTCCATCTTGTTTGTTTTTCTGATTCTTCTTCCTGAACTTGTTGCGTCTCGAGCTGCTGTAACAGGTTAATGTCCTCATTGTGGGATAAAAAATATTACAAGTAATCTTTTTGTATTTTAATTCACATCATAAAATAATTAATTTTTATCTTACATGTTTAGAGCTGTGAATAATTTAAAAACAGTTTCACCAAAAACATGTCAATGAATCTATGTGTGTGTGTGTGTGTGTGTGTGTGTGTGTGTGTGTGTGTGTGTGTGTGTGCGTGTGCGTGTTACCTCGACGCTGTCGTGGGTTGGCGAGGATGAGGTGGACGAGTTCTCGTGTCTCCGGGAGGACGAGGAGCTCAGCTCGACGCTGCGAACGCGCTGAGCGAACTTCAGCGAACACACCGACTCGCTCATGTTGCCGGGCAGCGGAGACACCTGACGACGAGACGCAGGACAAATTACAGACAGGAAGTCTCAGTCAAACACCAGCAGCAGGACCAAACGCGTCTACAGGTGATCTCCTCTCAGGTTGTAATTTGTCACATTCAGGTTAGAAATCCGCCTGAAAGCTTGAATGATGTAACACTCATCATAAAGGGGCGCTGCAGATCTGAACCAATCAGAGACAGCCGTCTGTTTACCTGCACCATCATAAGCGTCTTGCTGTCTCCGCTCAGAGAGTCCTGCAGCAGGTAGGTGAGGCGCGAGTTTCTGAACGGGACATGGGAGTGTTTGCACCGCAGCGCGTTGATGACATCACCAAGCGCCGACAGTGATTTGTTGATGCACTGAGCTTCTCTGAGGCGACTGCCCTCCGCCCCCGACTTGGCGATCCTCTCCGAGCCCGCCAGGTCCACCAGGTTCAGCTTACCTGCAGCCAAAACACACCAGAGACCGCTCAGAACGAGGCGCGGTCGACACGCTCGACACACCTGAGGAAGCTGACATCATCACATTCTAGACAGGAAGCAGCGGCGAATTAATAAATCACAAATAATCAAATCCAGCAGGGTTTTAATCTGCACAGATGATATGACTTTATAGAAGAAAAAGCTCCTGTGAGCTAAAGGCTAAAGTTAGCATGCTGACACACTGATGTTTAGCATGTTAGGATGCTAACATGCTAAACATCAGTAAAGTTACTGAAGCTGATGAATGTCATCAGTTCTGCAGGTATTTGGTCATAACAAGGTGTGTGTGTGTGTGTGTGTGTGTGTGTGTGTGTGTGTGTGTGTGTGTGTGTGTGTGTGTGTACCTTGTGTGCGGTTCCCAGTAGCAGAGTTGAATCCGGACACGGTGATGATGAGCAGAGCATGTGAACGAGAGCTGTGTTCGTTCAGGTTGGTGCAGGCCGTCGCTCTGTTCATGTGACCCAACTCGAACACCTGAGGACACACACACACACACACACACACACACCTTCACTTCACATTTATTTTCTACAACTCAAAACAGTTTGAACACAAATTATTTAGACATTTTGTTTTAGACCAAAACTCAGAGATTGAATTTGACCCTGATAATAACATGATGTTGAGGTTCTTTGTGTACATTTAGAAAAACAATCAATCAAACTAAACAGTTTGAACATTGTTATTTATATGTTTATATGTTTTTTTGCTGTATTCAATGAATTTATGTAAAAAAATGTTTCTGAATCATCACATTTTGGTTTTATTTCAGTTTTACTTTGGTCTCACTTTTAAAAAACAGAAATCCTCCCACGTGGAGCTGAACCAGGAGTTTTAGCATTTTTTACTGAAAGATGATCAATAATTGATTATAAATATAGGTAAAGGTTGACTGTTGGTTGATTAATTATGTTTTTATTTCTTCTCGTCTGAAATCTGTGTGAAACTTGTTTTAAAGGTGCAGAATGAGCTTCACAGGTTCATGTTACAGAATAAGAGCAGAAAGCAGCAGCAGCTGCCTGCAGGTGTTTTACTCTGAAAGGACCAGCACAGCAGGAAGTCCTCACCTTGTTGATGTCCTCGGGGCTCTGGACGGTGAACTCTGTCAGTCCGGGGACGTAAAGCTGTCCGCTGCCGTCAGGGTTCATCTTGATGTCCAGCTTGTCGGTGGGATTCTCCCCCAGCAGGTTCCTGAAGGACAACAGAGACATTTACAGCCTGCAGGCTCCGACTCAGGGCTCAACAACCCACAGACAACAAGCTCCTCCCCCAAACACTGACTGTCCAATCACGACCAAGGTAACACACACACACACACACACACGGTCTTCATGTGAAACTTTGAGATTTTGAATCAGCTTTAAATAACGTTAGCTCACGTTAGCTCACGTTAGCTCACGTTAGCTCTACATGTTTCCAGATTTAAATCCATCTTCTGCTTTAAAACCTGTGTCTGTGTTAAACTGAGCTGCTGCTAATCTGAGAGTTTAATCTGACTCGAGCTCTCAGAGTTCTGCTTCTTTCTGCCAAACCCGTCCAGATGTTGTTCCCTCCGGGGCCTCAGACAGATGTGCTGTTACACAACAGCTGGACAGATCAACACATGACTTCTAATATGATCCACTTTTATATAACTGCTCTCAAACTGCAGGAGATCAGAAGCACTTTGTTCATCACACGACAGACAGCAAGAAGACAGAATTAAAATTCATCACGAGAAGAATAAAAACCGTGAGAACTAGTTTCTCCTGATAGAAAGTAGAAAGAGTTTGTACGGTGGCCTTACAGGGACATCTCAGGTTCAGCTCGCCTGTGTTTCGGCTCAGTTTAAAGGAAACGCAGGCAGACAAACTTTCTTATGAATATTTCACAACTTCAAACTTTTCCACGGTGACGTCGACACGTTTCCCTCAAACTGTGTCTGAATCTTCACTTCATCTAAAAGTGAAGTTCTGTGTGTCTGTTCTGACAGATATATTCTGTACAGTGACTGACTCAGGATCAGTTTCTCACCGCAGCGTCTCGTTGTAGATCTCCACCATGCTGACGGTGATGTTGTAGTCCCAGTCTGGAGCTTTGTCCGTCACCTCAGAGAACAGCAGGCGGAGTGCTCGCTGGTTGATGCCGGGGTCGTCCACCACGCCCTGAACACACACACACACACACACACACACAGATGTGTAATGACGTCCGCTGGGTGGACAGCAGACGGGGAACCAGAACCAGACAAGAACACCAGAACATAAATCACCTCCATGGTGTAGGTCTTTCCAGAGCCGGTCTGTCCGTAGGCAAAGATACAGACGTTAAAGCCGTCGATACAGGAAGTGACCAGAGACTGGACCTCCTGGAACACCTGATGGACCAATCAGAGAGGAGACAGGCTCAGAATGCAGGTCGTCCCTCTGACATCACACTGATGCCATAAAACTGTGTTCCACCATTATGTCCAACATCCATTTGATTCATTATGTTTGAGTTCAGATAAATAATAAGAGACAACTCGTGGTAACGATTACTAGCCAATCACAGCACAGCAGGGCGGGCCGTGATGTGTTGCCATGCCAACACTTCCTGTCTGCCGTGAGGAGCCACCCACCTCTTCCTGTGTGGCCTGAGGAGAGAAGACTTTGTCCAGTTCAAAGGTCATGATCTTGCCCTTGTTGGAGAGGTAGAGGACGGCGTCATCTTCCGAGTCGAAGCTCAACATGGTTTTGGCGTCGGCGGAGTCCTGCTCTTCCTGACTGACCGGCCGGACGCGGCAGAAAACACGGATGTTACCTGGAAACAAACGGCGGCAACACGTGAGCACTTTTGTTCATATGACGTCCAAAACCTCCAGCTGCTGGTTCCTGGAGGGCGTCTCTGAATTCAGTCTGAGTTTTCTACGTTTGTCTTCAGTTGAACATGTTTCAGGCTGATTCAAGTGTTTCTCCATCGCGCTCGTGTTTCTGGTGTTGTGCAGCTTTTCATGGAGGAAACACACAGAAACTTTTTATTTTACGGGTCTGTAATGTCCTGAGAAGCTTTCTGGAGAGAATTAACATTATCTGACACTGATTACACCTCACAGTGTTTCCTGGCTGCTGTCCTGCAAACTTCATCCAAACTTTAAGAGTGAAGCTCAGCAGAAACGAGACTCAGCTGAGGATCGTCGGTGTGTCTCTGACCTTTGAGTCGCACCAGCTCGTTGTGACATTTCTTCCTCAGGTTCATCTCTCGCTTGTATTTACGCAGCAGCTCCTGATTGGCACTGCTCACCTCGCTGATCACCTGACAGATCTGACACACACACACACACACACACACACACACACACACACTAATGACTCAAACTGAATGAAATCATGTGAACTGACTCGAGTGATGAGTTGTGAATGTAAATTCCTTCATGTACATTAAAGCGTTTCACTGCTTTTACATCTTTGAACTCGGTTGTTGAGTCACTTGAAGCAGTTTTGTTAAATCAACTCTGATAATAACTGATGATAATAACAACGACATCTCATCTCTCGCTGAGTTTCCTCACGAGCAGCTTCACGTGTTACTAAAGTGACCCTCTGTCCTCTGAGCGGCTCACTGACCTCCTGTTTGGCCTCTGTGATCGCCTTGTCCAGCATGAAGGGGAAGTCCTGCACCTGCCTCTTCAGACAGTTGTAGTCACAGGTGAGCGTCCTGAGGGCCGGCTGCAGGCTCAGCAGGTTCATACGCACTCCTGAACACAACAACACACACAGTGAACACACGAGTCCTGACACACACCATCACACGCCGCAGAAACAGGAAACGCCATCTGACCCGCCAGGTTCTCGTGGACCGCCTTCATCTCGCTCTCAGCTCGGATGAACGCCTCCTCGATCACGCGGTTCTTCTCCTCCTCCAGGTTCTGCATCTCGGCCTCCAGCTGACCCTGAGCTCGCTCCATCTCTCCCTCATAGACCAGGATCTGGAGGAGGAGGAGGACAAGATGAGAGGCGACACACAGACGGACACAAAGAGCGACAGCAGCTGAGAGACGATCACATCAGTCTGCTGCTCACCTGCTGACGAGGAGAACGTGATGACGACAGTAATGAGTCATCACACACACACACACACACACACACACACACACACAGTGCACCAGTTCAATATTCATCAGATGTGTTTATATACAAATATGTTCTCGTCTTTTCTCCCTCAGATATCAGCCAACACTCAACTTGAAACTAACAAGTCTTAAAAATAAAAAATGTCACGTTTCTAACATGAAGCCGATGTTTTCTCGTGTGTTTGTAACGTGTATTTATTTTTTTATATATTCCGTTGTTTCGTTCTTTGTCTAGATGAAAACAGAAAGCGGAACAACTGAATCAGTTGTTCCGCTTTCTGTTTTCATCTAATCTTATGTGTTCAAATCAAATTAAAAATAAATTAAAAAAAAACAGATTTTCACCTGCCTAGAAATGAGTCAGGTTGATAACTAGAATGGTGTTCTTCTATTTCACAGACAGGAGCTGCTACAAATTAGATACACATAATATCATAATAAATACATGAAGAAATCTCAGCCGATAAAATGCTGAGTCACTTTGCCATCAAATGATGAATGAATACATGGAGATAAACAATCTTTAATCTAACTTTGTTGATTCTTCATCTCTCATCGACACATAAATTATCTTCACGTCTTTGGACTCAATCTGAATCATCTAAACTAAAAACACTGACACATCAGCAGCACAAACAGAAACTACAATAAGACAGCTAGTTTCACTGGAGGACACACAGGTGGGTCTGATCACAGGTGTACAAGGTTCAGGGGGCGGGGCCTGAGACACAGGAAGGCTACATTCACACTGCAAATTTAAGTGACATTTGTGTTCATTTCAGCAGATCAGCTTCATCTGTGTCCAGAACATAGACAGGTCCAGGATGTGTTAACCTAGCTTAGCATAAAGACTGGAAGCAGGGAGAGACAGTGAGCCTGTTCAACAGCTCCGAGTCTGCTGAACAGGTGTGTCGTGGTTTTAGCAGTTAGCGTTTGAGTCACACTGAAGTTTAAAAACTTGATCACGTCTGATGTTAGAGGGAAACAGAGCAGCTAGCTTGTTTGCTAACTAGCAATCATGCAGCAGAAGTAGCTAATTTAGACTGCAGTAGCTGCAGCAGTGGTGACTACACAGCTAACTGAAGCTAACAGCAGCGACGGTTCCCCTCTTCTTCCAGTCTTTGTGCTAAGCTAGGCTAATAGCACATGTTGTCACGTTGATCGAATTAAATCTGATCTCAGCAGTGAGTCAGCTGTTGGCGTCAGTGTGAAGGAAGACCACAAGGAGCACTGGGAGAGATGTACTGGGTTCATTAACAGTACCTGGTGGGTCAACAGGCTCCAAAGCTCCCAGTAAAACCAGTTCAAACCACATTTGGACCTTTTCAGTAATAAACACATTTCATTTATTACATTTATTGAACCTTTTGTCCATTTTGGATTAAAATGCGATTTAGACTTTATTGTTCTATATATAATTACTTAATGATGGTAATCTACTTTCACTCTCACGTCAGGCTTGTTGAAGGGACCACGGTCCAGACAGGACAGGATCTGAGTCAGTGTGTTTATGACCTCCGTCCTTGTTTTCATCTGGAGGTTTTCAGTATTAATCCAGATGGAGCGCCTGCAGACACTCTGGGATTAAAACTGTCTGTATCTATAATCTGATTTTAAAATATAATAAGTTAAATGTCAGGAAGCAGCTGTGTCTTTAGAGATGCTACAATAAAAATGATAAATAGATTTACAGTCAAGATGTTAAAGTTACATTTTTTATACTGACAAAAAAATAACTATAAGTGCTTAATTAATCTTATTTGATATTTTCTTTTTTCTAATTGTATTAAAAACATTGTGCGTCTGATGACTGAATGTTTCTTTACACATCGGCTGGTTGTGAACGAGCTGACGGAGTTTCTGAAGCTTTGAAGCCTGGATACTGTCAGCACAGAGCCTCGCTCTCGCCGTGACCTCAGTGATGTCACAAGGGAAGGGGGCGGGGCCAACCTTGGACAACCTGCGAACCACCTCGCTGTTGCCCCGGCCGATGGTCTTGGAGAGGAAGCCGCACAGACGGCCTCGATCGGCAACCAGCTGCAGCCGAACGCATGCAGAGAGAAGAAGAAGAACTACAGAGGTGAGGAGGGGCAACTGACCTGAGGGATGACATCATCACCTGCACAGTCACACCTGAGCTTAAAGGGCTGTTCTGGCGATTTTCAACATTTACTATAATTGACATTGTCATTCTGACTTTGTACCAAAAAACATTTTATTTCCTTGAATCTGTCACGATGTTTGTGTCTGACAGACGCCATTCTGACTGCAGACGGATCCAAACCCAGTTCAGCTTCAACAGTCGGCAGAAAAAAAAGACAGAATGTTCCTTTAATTCAGGTTTTTCTGACATCATCAGCTTCCTCACTGACGACCACAACAGATCACCATGGTAACCTGCTCGGGATGAGGTTAAACTTAATTTACTCAAAACCTGCCAACAGTCTGACCACCGACCAATCAGATCATTTGTTTGTTCATCAAAAATATGTAAAATCAATAGAAACATTTTTTATATCTTGGTCCAAGAGAATCTTTAATGTTGATTTAAATCTCAGTTAAAGAATAAAAGAGCAGAAGCAGACGGAACCATGTGACCAGGATTCTAACTGACAACGATTCTCTGACCCACATTATCAGCAGACATCAGCGTGTTAACGAGACAGACTGCAGGTCATCACAGAGGAAACTGACCTAAATACAAAAATATCCTCATTTTACGACCTTCGAGACAGAAAAAGTGAAACATAGAATACAGATTGTTAATGAGGCAGTGAAGTGAAATGAGGGTTTAATGGAGCATGATGGGAAATCAGGGTCCAGGTCAGACGTGGCTCAGTCAAAAATAGACTTTCCAACAACTCTGGTCCATTTAGAGCTCTTGGAAATGTTTATTCTGTCTGCTGATGGAGTCACTGGCTAACAGTTTCCCTCTGCTTCCAGTCTTTGTGGTATGCTAGGCTAATGACACTGACTGAGACTGACTCTGGAGACAACAGACAACAAGATTTCTTAAAACACTAGAAACAGGTGTGACACAGACAGACAGACAGGTGTGACACAGACAGACAGACAGACGGACAGGTGTGACACAGACAGACAGGTGAGCTGCAGCAGAGGACGCTCCTGTTGAAGTTACCTGCGTCCTGAGCTGAGCGCAGGTCCTCTGTGACTCGTGCAGCTGCGTCTCCAGCTCCCTCAGCAGCTGCCTCTGAACCGACAGCTGCTCCTGCAGGCCGGCGTTCTTCATCTGCAGTTCAGCCAGAGCTTTCTGAGAGTCGGCCGACTCCACCTCCACCGTGTGGGTCACATACTGGAGGACGACAAACAATTCAAGGTGCTGGTTTAATATCACACTGAGCCTCACTTTCACCTGTGGTGTAGTTCCTCACCTTGACTCTGGGGGGCGTTGCAGCCTGCCTGGCGAGCTCGTCCTCACACTCCTGCAGTCGGAGGGTGAGTTTCTGCTCTGCCTCCCCCTGCCTCCGCCGGGTCTCCTCCAGCTGCCTCCGTCCATCGTCCAGCTGTCGGGTGGACTCGTCCAGCTGCAGGCGGAGGCTCTCCACCCTGGAGGTTTTCTCCAGCAGCTCTCGCTCCAGCTCAGCCAGCCTGTGCTCCCTCTGCCGGGCCTGGTTCTCCCAGCAAGACACCTCCCTCCGCAGGGCCTCGGCATCCTGCAGCCCCGGACAGACTTTATATGAGGGTGTGTGTGTGTGTGTGTGTGTACCTGGCTGTGTGTATGTGTGTGTGTGTACCTGGCTGTGTGTATGTGTGTGTGTGTACCTGGCTGTGTGTGTGTGTGTGTGTGTACCTGGCTGTGAGGGCAGTGGCTGCAGCTCTCTGCAGCAGCGTCGAGGCTGTGAAGCTCTGAGCTCCTGCATGACTTCAGCTCCTGCTTCAGACGCTGGTTCTCCACCACCAGCAGCTCCAGCTGCTTCTCCAGGTCTGTCGCCCCCTAGAGGACACACACACACACTTCAAATCAATACCTCAAAATTTGTTATGTTCATATCTAACTTCTAACTAGAAAACATGTACAGTCATTCTTTCTTACATCCATGATACAAGAAGGTGTGTGTGTGTGTGTGTGTGTGTGTGTGTGTGTGTGTGTGTGTACGTGCGCGCGTGTGTGAATGTGTGTGCAAGTTATATTCATATGAATGCTGTGTTTTTTCCCAGGGTTCCTCAGGAATGTGGTCCAGCAGTCTCACCAGTTCAGAGCGAAGTCTCTCCACCTCCTGAGTCTGATCCAACAGCTTCTCCTCCAGCTCCTCCACCTGCAGACACGAAGACATCACATTCAGTAAAAACAACTCCTCCAACAACTCTGTTTCCAGTGTTGGAAGCAGCAAAGCCAAAACTTTACATTTTCTCTTTTTGTCTCCACTGAATATTATGTGATGTTAAAACTGAGTGAAATATTGTAAACACAGAGTCCATGTTTGTTCTGGCTGCATCGTTCTATCGAACATTTTTATTATTTCTTCAGTTTCTTCCAGTTTGTGATACTTCCTAACCCTAATCCACAAGCAGGTTAAAGTATATTTAAGTTAAATCTACACGGACATTCATCCAGTAGTGGTGGAGATGTTTCAGTCTGACTTCACTGTGGCTGAAGAGTTAAAACGTTTCAGCTCGTTTTCTGTCAAACTTTGTCTGCAGTTTTAGAACCGAACATCAACACAGAGATCATTGAAGCTGCTGATCAGGCTCACAGTGACATCAGTGAAACAAACCTGTTCAAGTGTCAAACTGGTTTCACGTGTCTCACTTATATGCACATATCAGTCTGACAGATGAACACCTGTAGATACACCTGTCAGAGAACATTGTTACACACCCGCGACTTCAAAACTGAAAGTTTGTTCACAGAACCGAAACAAACCACTCAGCTCACACCGACTGCTTTGAGAACACTGATCCAAGATCAGCTTTAAAAACTGTGAAGATGCTGAAATGTTAAAAAACTAAAAAGCAAACAACTTCCTGAAGAACTACTGGCAGTTTACAGACTGGTGAAGACGTGATGCATTTCCTGCGTACCTGTGTGCGCAGCTGAGTAACGAGCTGCTCTTCTTCTGGACGGCTGAGACAATCTAAAGGTTGTTCACCTGGCTGCAACACCCTCACACCTGAACACACACACACACACACACACACACACACACACACACACATATTATCAATGATTTCCAGTAAAATTATTTTTTCATGAAAATAACCAAGCAGCCCTCCTCCTTGAACCGGCACCTTATCGTGGTGGAGGAGTTTGAGCACCTGAATGATCCTAGGAGCTATGTTGTCCAGGGCTTAATGCCCCTGGTAGGGTCTCCCAAGGCAAACAGGTCCTAGGTGACAGGTCAGACTAAGATCGGTTCAAAAGCCCCCAATGATAGAGATTAAAATGAGGATGTGTACGTCGCCCGGATGGGCGTCACCGGGGCCCCACCCTGGAGCCAGGCCTGGGGTTGGGGCTCGCAGGCGAGCACCTGGTGGCCGGGTCTTAGCCCATGGGACCCGGCCGGGCTCAGCCCGAAGGAGCGACGTGGGCCCGCCCTCCTGTGGGCTCACCACTCCCAGGAGGGTCCAGAAGGGGCAGGTGCCGTGTGATTTGGGTGGCGGGGGCCCCAGCGACCCAATCCCCGGATGGTGACTCTAGCCATGGGGACATGGAATGTCATCTCACTGGGGGGGAAAGAGCCTGAGCTGGTGCGAGAGGTTGATCGGTACCGACTAGAGATAGTCGGGCTCTCCTCTACGCACAGTCTGGGCTCTAGAACTGAACTCCTTGAGAGAGGCTGGACTCTCATCTACTCTGGAGTTGCCCGCGGTGAGAGGCGGCGAGCTGGTGTGGGCTTGCTTATAGCTCCTCGGCTCAGCCGCCATGTGTTGGAGTTTACCCCAGTGAACGAGAGGGTCGTTTCCCTGCGCCTTCGGGTCGGGGATAGGTCTCTCACTGTTGTTTCGGCTTATGGGCCGAACGGCAGTGCAGAGTACCCGGCCTTCTTGGAGTCCCTGGGAGGGGTACTGGAGAGTGCACCAACCGGGGACTCCGTCGTTCTTCTGGGGGACTTCAACGCTCACGTGGGCAGCGACAGTGTTACCTGGAGGGGTGTGATTGGGAGGAACGGCCTCCCCGATCTGAACCAGAGTGGTGTTTTGTTATTGGACTTCTGTGCTAGTCACAGTTTGTCCATAACGAACACCATGTTCAAGCATAAGGGTGTCCATATGTGCACATGTCACCAGGACACCCTAGACCGGAGGTCAATGATCGACTTTGTGGTCGTGTCATCTGGCCTCCGGCCGTATGTCTTGGACACTCGGGTGAAGAGAGGGGCTGAGCTGTCAACTGATCACCACCTGGTGGTGAGTCGGATCCGTTGGCAGGGGAGGAAGCTGGACAGACCTGGCAGACCCAAACGTATTGTGAGGGTCTGCTGGGAACATCTGGCAGAACCCTCTGTCAAAGAGGTCTTTAACTCCCACCTCCGGGAGAGCTTGGACCTGATCCCGAGGGAGGCTGGGGACATTGAGTCGAATGGACCATGTTCTCCACTTCTATTGTTGATGCGGCTGTCCGGAGCTGTGGCTGTAGGGTCTCCGGTGCCTGTCGTGGCCGAACCCGGTGGTGGACTCCGGAAGTAAGGGATGCTGTCAAGCTGAAGAAGGAGTCCTACTGGGGGACTCTTGAAGCAGCTGACGGGTACCGGCGGGCCAGGCGGGCGGCAGCACGGGCAGTCGTGGAAGCAAAAACTCGGGTCTGGGAAAAGTTCGGAGAGGCCATGGAGGAGGACTATCGGTCAGCCTCGAGGAAATTATGGCAAACCATCCGGCGCCTCAGGAGGGGGAAGCAGTTCTCCACCAACACTCTTTACGGTGGGGGTGGGGATCTGTTGACCTCGACTGGGGATATTGTCGGGCGGAGGAAGGAATACTTCGAGGATCTCCTCAATCCCACTGACACACCTTCCATAGAGGAAGCAGGGGCTGAGGACTCAGAGGTTGACTCATTCATCACCCAAGCTGAAGTCACTGAGGTAGTTGGGAAGCTCCTCGATGGCAAAGCACCGGGGGTGGATGAGATCCGCCCTGAGTACCTCAAGTCTCTGGATGTTGTAGGGCTGTCTTGGTTGACACGTCTCTGCAACATTGCATGGCAGTCGGGGACAGTGCCTCTGGACTGGCAGACCGGGGTGATGGTCCCCCTATTTAAAAAGGGGGACCAGAGGGTGTGTTCCAACTATCGGGGGATCACACTCCTCAGCCTCCCTGGGAAAGTCTATTCCAGGGTACTGGAGAGGAGAATTCGGCCAATAGTCGAACCTCGGATCCAGGAGGAACAATGCGGTTTTCGTCCGGGCCGCGGAACACTGGACCAGCTCCATACCCTCCGCAGGGTGCTCGAGGGTTCATGGGAGTTTGCCCAACCAGTCCACATGTGTTTTGTGGACTTGGAGAAGGCATTCGACCGTGTCCCTCGTGGCATTCTGTGGGAGCTGCTCCAAGAGTACGGGGTCGGGGGCCCCCTGTTAAGGGCCGTACGGTCCCTGTACGAGCGGAGCAGGAGCTTGGTTCGCATTGCCGGCAGTAAGTCGGACCTGTTCCCGGTGCATGTTGGACTCCGGCAGGGCTGCCCTTTGTCACCGGTTCTGTTCATTATTTTCATGGACAGAATTTCTAGGCGCAGCCACGGGCTGGAGGGGGTCTGGTTCGGGAGCCACAGGATTTCATCTCTGCTTTTTGCGGATGATGTGCTCTTGTTGGCTCCTTCGGGCCGGGACCTCCAGCATGTCCTGGGACGGTTTGCAGCCGAGTGTGAAGCGGCTGGGATGAGAATCAGCACCTCCAAATCCGAGGCCATGGTTCTTGACCGGAAAAAGGTGGCTTGTCCCCTCCGGGTTGGGGGAGAGCTACTGCCTCAGGTGGAGGAGTTTAAGTATCTTGGGGTCTTGTTCACGAGTGAGGGAAGGATGGAGCGTGAGATTGACAGGCAGATTGGTGCGGCGGCCGCAGTAATGTGATCGTTATACCGGTCTGTCGTGGTGAAGAGAGAGCTGAGTCGAAAGGCGAAGCTTTCGATTTACCGGTCAATCTACGTTCCTACCCTCACCTATGGTCATGAACTTTGGGTCATGACCGAAAGAATAAGATCCCGGATACAAGCGGCTGAAATGAGTTTCCTCCGCAGGGTGGCGGGGCGCTCCCTTAGAGATAGGGTGAGGAGCTCTGTCACCCGGGAGGAGCTCGGAGTAGAGCCGTTGCTCCTCCACATCGAGAGGAGCCAGTTGAGGTGGCTCGGGCATCTGTTTCGGATGCCCCCGGGACGCCTTCCTCGGGAGGTGTTCCTGGCATGTCCCGCTGGGAGGAGACCCCGGGGAAGACCCAGGACACGCTGGAGCGACTATGTCGCCCAGCTGGCCTGGGAACGCCTTGGGATCCTCCCAGAAGAGCTGGAGGAAGTGTCCGGGATGAGGGAAGTCTGGGTGTCCCTGCTCAGACAGCTGCCCCCACGACCCGGTACCGGATAAAGCGGAAGAAGATGGATGGATGGATGGATAACCAAGCAGACGTTAAGAAGGAGAAGAAGACCGACATGTTTGTTCGATTACACGGCTGAAATGAAAAACGTCATGTTTGGTTTCCTGCTGACGATTTGATTCACCCACAGTGATCCACACCGTGCTCAGCTGGGTCAGAACTGCAGAACAGTTCTGGTATCAGGTATGACTCAACAGTAATTCTTTAAACAAACGTTCATAAACATCAATTGCCTTTTCTTTTTTTTTTTTTTTTTTTACGAGAAGACCGCAGCAGCCCACATACACCCAGCTAACATTGAAAATGTCTACTGTGGCGCTGAGCTAGCAGTACAGCAGCGAGGAGAACCCTGAAGACCATCTGTCTGTCTTCAGAACGAGACCTGGATGATCTGGTGCTGAAGCCCGGAGGACAGAATCTGTTCTGTGTTGTTTGTTGCTGAAGTTGTGACCCGACTGAATGTCTCCATCTGTTCTTAATTCATCGCCTACATCAGAACCTGGTGCAGCTGGACCTCACCGTTGGGCGGAGCCGACGCCTGAACGCCTCCAACACTCGTTTTCTCCTGGACGCTCTGCTGCTGCAGCTGCTGGAGCAGAATGTGACGGGTCGCTTCTTCAGAACGCAGACGAGTCTGAAACTCACACACTTTGTCCTGTAGAGTCTGAACACACAGAAACACACAGAAACACGATGACCGTTCAGTCACGTGGAAGTCTGACTAAGCTGCTGTTTCTAAACACCTACAGCTCTACGACATCTGCAGAGAGGAGGGATGACAACACAAGGAAGCAAAGGAAAAGAAAAGGAAGAAGACCAGGAGCTCTGAGTGAAAGCTGCAGGAGCTAACAGACAGTGAGGAGCAGAATGATTTACGTTGACAGGAGTCCACCAGCAGGACCAGGTGACCCTCTGCAGACGGAGGACAGCGTGGAAAAGTGGAAACATGGAAGACAGAATGAGACGAGACAAATGAAGACGGAGACGATGATGAGACAGTCAGACATTTAGTACAGACGTGATGAGGATTTGTGTTCGGTGTATGTTTTCACAGACTGTTTCAGTCGTGTTTCATCCAAATGTGTCACAAATTTTACCGGCTGTAGAGATGTGAAGCGAACCTGTACGAGGATCTCTGACTAGATCACATGGAGGTTCATGTTATACTTTGGTGGGTTTGTTTTGGTCTCCGTCAGCTTGATGTTCCCTCAGGTGTGTGTGTCAGCACTTCTCTGTAGGTTCCCTAACATGTTTACATGGATCTCCATAGAAACATAATTTCAGCTTTAGGTGTGTCAGTGAGTCAAACAGTTTCACTGTGTTCAACAGCTCAGGAGTCGGCTGGTTGTTTTCACTGACGGAGGTTTTAAACAGACGCTGGAGTTTCTGAATTAAACTGTCAACGCAGCAGAGTCTGTTTTTCATCTGTGACGAACTCTTCAACACGAGACTGAAGTTCAGGTCCAGGAAGTAACAGTTCATCTCATCCTCACAGCACGTGTGTGTGTGTGTGTGTGTCACAGTGGATCAGCACTGATGTCACAGATGTGATGAGCAGGTGACAGGAAGTCTCCCTGAGGTGTAAACAGAGTGTGTGCTGATGTCAGCTGAGAGTCAGCAGTCTGTCACTGCGCACGCGCGCACACACAAACACACACACATACACACACACATACACCATCTCCCCTGTGTGTTACCTGGATGAGCAGCTGCTGGCTGGGTGCGTTTGTTTCGTTCAGCTCTGCGGTCAGAGAGGGGCGCTGTGAGAAGGCGGCGGTGGGCAGAGACAGGAAGGAGCCGTCGTCTTCACCATCACTCATCAGGAAGTCCACTGAGCTCGCTACGGACACACAGGAGGGACAAACTGAGCAGCGTCTCGGCATGAATCCGTCCAAAGAGAACTTGATCTGAACTGAAACCGATTCTCTGAAGAAACTTTCTTCAGTTTCTGTTGCAGGTGAAACATCGACACACGTCGATCACTCAGGACACGAACTCCTCTCAACGTGTACACAGAGGAAAGTGTTGTGACAGCAAGTTCACATCAGATCTTTATATTCTATCATATATTAGCTTCTGATATCATCTCAATACTTGTATCACTCATTGTACTGATTGTTTTTACTTAATGATCTGTTTTTGGAAGACTTGCTCCAGGAAGTGACATCACAGTGAGCAAAAACACCAACGCACACACTGATGGATCGATTCAAAACAAAAAGGTGATTACAGTAATAATAATAATAATAATAATAATAATAATAATAATAATAATAATAATAATAATAACAACAACAACAACAACAACAACAACATCATCAACAATAACAGCTGTGTATCAGTGGGCTGACAGCGCCCGACTGATTCTCTGGTTCTGTTCTCTGGGTCAGTTTGAGTCTCGGTCCGGAGGAACAAACATCAGCTGGACGAGCTCGTCTGACTGAACGCTCACATCACAGAATGCTGCACAGAATGAATGAGCTTCATTAACAGCTGCTGGTTAAACTCCACATACCTCCTGATGTACATGTGTGCGAGTGTAAGTCGCTTAATGAGCAGAATCCATAAGCAGCTCAGTGATTATTAATGAGGTCAGAGAAACTGAAGTCTGCTCCTGTCTCGACCCTGCTCCTGTTCCCCAGTCAAACCTGCACTCCTCCTGAATACCACAGGAACCAGTCCGACCAGATGACAGGTGATAACGGCTGCTGACACATTAACCTGCATGTGTGTGTGTGTGTCTGTGAGTGTGTGTGGTCACAAGTTTTCTACAAGGCCTCAAATCTGATCAACCTGAGAACAATCTGCACTCTGTGGGAGAAATCTGAGCATTAAAGAGACTTAACACACACACACACACAGACACACACACGCACACACACACACACACACACACACACACGCACACACACACACGTGGACTCAGACTGAGCAGAAACCTGTTTCAAACTAAATACTGTTCTGACCCGAAGCGACATGCTGACAGATTGCAAGACTGGATTATAAACACACACACAGGACAAAATGCTGCATTTGCTTTTTGTACATGACAGTGTGAATGTTGACTCTGCTGAAAACACACACACACACAACATGACCTCACAAGTAAAAATGTCCTCACAAGAATGGTGGGATTTCAAAGGTCCACACAAGCATAGCAATACAAACACACACACACACACTTTCTATAATTCATATTTTTTTCAGTCAAACTCTTCAGAGACCTGCGTCTCTTCTTCTTCTACTGTTTCTTATCAAACAGCCTGAAGACGTCACTTTGGAGGACTGTCGTCTGATCAGAAATCATCAATAATCAGTAACTGTCACGGCTGATCAGGGCCCGATGATGACGCTCTAAGTTGAGCAGTTAGTTTGGACAGAACCGAACAGATTTCTGCTCATTTAAATAATTCTCGGTATCTTTTTATTAAGACTAAAATATCAAGCAGCTGTTTGTGTTCCCTCTGAGTTTTAGCTTCATTTGATAATTGATAAAAAGATAAAAATCAATATTTTGGTATCAGAGTGAAAGGCAGGCATCATGTTGGACATCAGCACATTCTGAAGGTCCCAGTGGAACAGACTGCAGTTTGTCCTTCCATCAGCCAGCTGCAGAACGACTGGCAGTAAAAGAAGATTGTGAACGCACCCTCAGCTGTTATCTGCTCGTCCACACACAGCTGGGAGTCCAAGTCTGCAGAAGCCCCGAGACCACAAACTGATTTAAAAAGAAATGATTGACGAAGTCTTCTCTGTATCTGCTGAGCTAACAGTGTTAGTGTGCACGAGCTCGACTGCACACTGAGGCTGTAAATCTGGTCTGAGATCAGTTAGTGATGTGTTCTCTCCTGCAGACTGATTACAGCAGACAAGCTGTTGGAGACATCTGATGTTTAAATCAAGTCTCTAGCTTCTCCACAGCTGTGCTGCCACAACAGTCCAAAGAGAGTTTACAGTGAGAACAGAAGAAAATCACCTCAAACAAACTGACAGCAGAGAAAAGTTCCCACGTTTGTGGACTAAAATCATGAAGACGGTATCAGACCGACCTGAACGTTCACATCTATAAACACTGAGTCGATTCAGACGGAATAAAAGAGGAAACACAACGTGAAGGAAACTCTGTCTGCCTCACAAGAGCTGCAGTGTTCAACCTGATCCTCTCCTGAGACTGACACTGGATCAGATGAGACACAAACAGACCAACAAACACAAACACACACAGATTATCAAAGAAAACGATCGTTTCAGCTTACCTGGTCGTCCCCGACACACACACACTCACACACAGGTTTCCTCTCACTGTCCAGCTCCATTCATTACTAACAGGTATGACTCAACACACACACACACATACACACGCGCGCCAAAAATGCAGCCACGCTGGTGTTTCCTCTCCTGTGACAGACGTGCGACTCACCGTCCAATGAGATGTCTTTCTTCCAGAACTCCTGCAGGCAGGGGGCGTGGCTGAGGTCCCAGGTTTTTCTTGTGCTGAACATGACCGCCGGGCTGAGCAGAGCGCTGGACTGCTGGACCGGCTGCTCACACACACACACACACACACACACACACACACACACACACACACGAAGAATAAGAGAACATTAGATGCTTTTCAGAATAAAACAGGAATTACAGTCGAGGAGTTTCAATTGTTAAACTCTTTTGTAATATTCTATATGTTTTTTCGTGTTCGGACTCGAACCACTGAACAAGTATCATGTGGACCACAGCCCGACAGAACTTCTCCCTGTGTGTCCCCCTCCAGCCTCCCATCAGCCCCTCTGACAGCTATCATTAACATAACGCTTCCTGAAGTAAACCAAGAGAACTAAAGAAGGACGAGTCTTCACGTCACCCTATGTTGCTTCGGCTCCAGCCTGTGGAGAAGCTGCACTGCAGTCAGAGGGAGCTGATGGAGCAACTCAGAACATCAACACATCGACGTCGTCTGACTTCTGATGATGAACACCCCTCCACCCTCCTCCATCCTCCTCCACCCATCGCTTGCTTTGATACTGAAGAAACGTACAGCCTCCGGACTCTTCCCGCAGCACCATCGCCATCAAATACATTGAATTATGATTGATGACATCACATCAGCCTCAGCTGGACTGTGTCAGCGTATGTGATCATGTCTCACACTGTAGTCTGAGCTCCGGGCTAACTTAGCCCCGTCTCACACATGTTGACCCGGGTCCACCTCGGCTGGGCCACAGGGCTGTACCATCCACACTGGGCTCATGCCAGCTCAGGGTGAAATGTGCGTTGAGACATGCAGCCGATGTTCACACTGGTTAACTTTAGCTCTGCTTCACACCAGCACAACACCAACCTCAGGTCAACCAGCTGCGCATCAGAGCCAGCTGACAGGCTAAAGTCGGGTTAGCCCACTTGGCTAACAGCTGCATTAGCCTGGAGCTCAGACGGCAAAGTTGTTTCAATAAGCTGGAGATTGTCGACATTACACCTGCTTAATATTAGCATGTTAGCTCTGTCACTGTGAGCAGGTTAGCATGCTGTTAGCATTTAGCTTAAAGCACGGCTGTATGAGCACAGCCTCTCTACGCAGGAGGACAGGTGGGTCTACCTGAGGTGTGAGTTCAACTCTTCAGGTCTTTGAAGCCCAGACTCAAACCAACTGCCTTCATCCGACCACTCTGTTGCCTCTTGTCTGACCCGTTCGGCAGAAAAGTTGCACTGAACACAACACTTCGAAGTGCTGTCAGCTCCACAGTAGCTAACAGTAACCCTAACCCTAACACCACCAATCAGAGAATCCAATGGCTCAGACGGCCGACAGCCCTCCTCCTCAGACGTCACATGATGAATCGGAGCAGACGACGTCCAGCGGCTCTGAAAGCTTCCAGCACAGCTGAACACACCAAATATATTTGTTCCCAACCTCGTCCGAGTCTCCCCAAACGCTTCAGACGTCAGTTGGGCCGATGTGTTCCTGCCTTAACAGTCTCAGCTGAGGATCCCACCAATCAGATGGCAGCCTCTGACCTGACCCTGCTCCTGTGCTCTTACCTGGCGTCCACATCCACAGTGAGGCTTCCTCTCTGACAGGTGGACATAGCGCTCTCTGTCCAGCCAGCTCTTATTGATCAGAGCTCCCACCCAGCCCAGCATGCTGCCTGCTGCTCGCTCACATGTCTCAACTAGTACCAGTCGGCTGAGCAACAGAACCAGTGAGCTGCTGCACACACACTGACCTGGAGCCAGGTAACACACCTGCAGTCCTCTGACAGGATTATACACATCTGATGTCAGAGCAGCTGAGGGTCAGGATGAACTCATGTGTAATCTGTTAATCCTCACAGCAGATGGCCTCGTTAACCCTCCACCGACCAGAGAGGCAGGTTCAGTCCTGGTTTACTATCAGATCTCCATGAATGACTCAAACTCTCACTCTTTAACATTCACCTGCTGAGGATAAACACTGTATCAGGTACACCTGTAACAAGCCAATGAGCCAATAACGCCACCTTCAGGTGGTGATCACACACAGCTGCTGCAGAAAACCTCAGAAAAGCATGTCGGGCAGAACCAGCGAGGCCCGTTAATGTCGAACCTGTTGAGTCTCTGTCTTTGAAACAATATCTCAAAAAATATTGATATTTGCTCCCATGTGTTATACAACACATAAAATCAACATGAAATGGAAGGTATACAATTTTAGGTATTTTATTAAAACTATATAAACACAATAACACGACAACGAGCTTGTAGCGAAGAACAAAGATCGTTAATAACATAACATTACTACATTATAACATTAAATATCACGCTTGTCATGGACTCAACATTTATTTTGTCCCACCGTTAGAAAGAAAGAAGTGAGACGCTGCAGCTGCTTCCTGACAAATATCAACACAGTCTCAAGAATTCAGAATCAATATTAATCGATATAAATCAATATTTCTGACAACACTACGTCTGTGGAGCCAGAAAAACTAGTTCAGGATCTGACAGCGTGTTGACACCATGGAGTCGGTGTGTAGGACAGTCTACTTCCTGTTCATCAGCCTTAATCAACACGCTGTAACCGCGATCTGAAATGAGACAACACATATCGTCGTCCTCACCACAAGATGGCGCCTGCTCCAAACAAGCAGCAGGAGGTAGCCGCTGGCGTCACTGTGACATCACACATGATCACCTGTTCTGAACACCCTTGTATTGATTTGTAGACGGTGACATGGCTGCTTGCTGGTGCTGCTGTTTAACATGCTGTGAAGCTATATTTACAATTTGTCGACTGTCTTACTCACTCTGAGGTTTGCTAGCATGACGTTAGCTCTCAGGCTAATAGCAGAGCGGATTAGTTTATTCAAGTGTCATCTAAGGTCCAACAGAACCGAGGCTGTAGAGAGAAACACACACACACACACACACACACACACACACACACACACACACAGACAGAACGACATGTTTTTTCCATTCACAGTTTCCAACCAGCAGCCGTCTGTCTGTCCGTTTCCTGTCTGTGAAGCAGCTGGGAGCCACACAGACATCTGCTGCTGTCTGACACCTCCACGGTCCAACAGAGGGTCTGAAAACTGACTACACACCTTGACACCGACTCTGGACCAGGTACGGTCCGTCACAGAGACACAGAGGTACATTCACTCACTAACGTCAGCTCACGTTTGCAGTTCGTAAGATCAGGTCAGAATTTTAGTTTAAAACGGTCAAATAATGTGAAGAAACAACAGTGATGATGTCACAGGCGTCTCTGTTCTGTGTTGCAGAATTGTCTACTGCGGTTAGCATGCTAACAGCTAGCCTCCTCGCAGCCCTCTGTATCTCAGAGGTGACAGTCTGACATCCTGGAGCTTCAGTTCACTACTGAGTCTGATGATCAACAACATAAACTCATAAATGTCAAGAAATAAAAATCCAACCGTCCACCGTCTGAACTCAAGTTTCTGTCTCTGACTGAACTCAGACCAGTTTAATCTGCTCGTTAACTCATCATCAAACTCACCTCATTCAGGCTGGATGTGTCTTCTCGTCCCCGGAGTCACAGTCCTGGTCAGAGCTGCTGTAAATCACCTCTGTAGTGTGTCCTCTACTTCACATTGACTCTCTCAGAGCTCAGTGTCAGTCTGATGTCCAGCCCGTTAACATACTCAACCCATCAACACAGGCAGCCTCCACCAGGCTACTAGCTCCACGGCTAATTGAGCTAATTAGCTAAGTGTAGTTAGCTGCAGCCAAGGATAGCCAGCAAAAAGCAGTGGCTGTCTGTTTCTCTGGTGACATGCTGAAACATAAACTTCAGTTCTGTAGAGAAACACAGCGCCTCCTGGTGGAGGTTTATTACTGCATGTTACTGCTGGTCTTAATGCAAGACTCCTCCTCCAAACTGGGTCAAATCATCTCTTCCCGTTTTCTTTCAGTCTCCATGTGCTCAGAGTCAAACACTGTACACACACACACACACACACACACACACACACACACACACACACAGCTGATCTCAATGTTAACTCAACACAAACATCTGACTCTTCAGATTGGATGCAGGTTTTCACTGTTTCACAGTTTATTACAATAACTGCATGAAGTCAACAAATGTGTCACATTTTGAGACCTGGTGCAGCTAAAAAATACCTGAGTGTAGCTCCGCCCACACCTGCCTGTATGACAGATGGGATCTGTGGGACACCTGAGTTGCCTGATGACCTCACAGTTTCAAATGCTGCATCAAGAAAATAAAAATGTGTTTGCATGTGAAAGAAAACCAGATGATTTCTTCAGGCTGAGATTAGCAGCTTGTCGTCCTTCAACAGAACATCACGTCTGTTCTGGGTCTGACTGGTTCTGACATCCGCCAAGCAGAACCTCCACAGAGCAGAACCCCCCTCTAATGTAATTCAAGCATTCAATCTGCTCTGGTGGGAACAAATCAGCTTCAGAGAGCCACAGAAAAGACAAGGCTGATAATCACAGGAGGTCGAATAAAGAACAGCGTGAAAACGTTACCAGACAAAAGGAGGATTATCAGGACGAGCGAGAGAATCCACCGAGGAACGAAACAAACGAAGCTCCTGCAGCCGAACACACGATGTGGATTCAGGTCATCAGTGGAAACACGAGTCTCTGCATCAGGTTACAGTCAGACCTCCGTCTCAGCAGATTAACCTCTCCGTCTATATTCAACATGTCTGTTTCCTCTGCAGTCTCTCTTTCCTCCATCCTCCATCCTCCATCCCTCCGTCTCTCCCTCTTTGTGTCCGACCCACCGCTCGGTTCTTACCTCCCTCCCTGCGGCCTCGCCGTCTCCATCATCGCCGCATCCTCTTCCTCTCTGCAGCGTCACACCGACACACAGCAGCAGGATCAGTGTCACCACCACCACCCGCCGACCCCCTCCACACACACACACAGCTTCCTCCCTCTCTGTTCCCCTAGCAACAGCACAGCAGCATCACACCTCCCCTCCCCCCCCTCATCCCGTCGACGGATAAATATTTCAGCATCAACTGAAGCGTGAGGAGCTGCTCCTCCCCCCGACAGCCCTGTGTGTGTCTGTGTGTGTGTGGGTGGGTGTGTGTGTCTGTGTGTCTGTGTGTCTGTGTGTGTGTGTGTGTGTCTGTGTGTGTGTGTGTGTGCATGTGTGTCTGTGTGTGTCTGTGTGTGTCTGTGTGTGTGTGTGTGCGTGTGTGTGCATGTGTGTCTGTGTGTGTGTGTGTGTGCATGTGTGTCTGTGTGTGTGTCTGTGTGTGTCTGTGTGTGTCTGTGTGTGTCTGTGTTTTACTACAACAGCAGAATTTTGAGCCACAACAAAACATATTTTCATTATCACGTTCTCCATCTTTTGTTCTGTAAAATGTCTGCGTTGATGTTTTAGTCTTTAAATCTTTATATCCAGTTTATTGGAGTTATTGTTGATAATTTGCTCTTTTCGTTGTTTCTGTTTCTTGTTTTTCTCATTTGTCAATTTTCTAGAATTTATTTGAAGCAGATGTGTGACACAGATTCAAACATTTACTCATTTTAAATCATTAAGAAAATACCAGATTTATCTTAAACATGGAAAAAGACTTTCAGGTTTACTGATCAGAAACAATCTATAACAGATTATGAACATGAGGCTGAAACATTCAGACCTGCTGGTCACCTGAAGAAAATCTTTTTAATGTCCAGCTCACTTAAAATAGATGATTTTAAATTAATCTTGAAAAAATGCGGTATGACTTTGTCTTTTATTCCTGTATTATTTGCCTCTAAATGCTTTAACAGAAGACGTTTGTCTGATCAGCTGATTATTATCATCATCATCATCATCATCATCATCATCATCATCATCATCATCATCATCATTATTATTATTCCCAGTGGCCGTCAGCAGTCATCACTAGGTGGAGCTGTTGTAACGAGGGCAGAATATTTACAGTACATATTCTCATGTTTACTATTCTATTGATCATCCTGAGCAGCTGAATATATACAATATATACATTTACATTATCTTCTGTCCAAAATGACTGACAGGAATTCATTCACACTGCTGGTTCCGACCAACACATCATGAGCAGTTTGTGCCCAAGGACGGTCTGACATGCAGACAAGGGGAGTCAAACCAGCAACCTTCTGATAACAAGACGCTGCCTCTACCTCTGAGCCAATGTATCAGATGACTTCAACACACGTTTGGTTTTGCACCCCTGATGCTGCAGCTGATTCTCAGTCAGTAGAGGTTTATTATTAAACCTCTAAATAAAGGTTAGAACAGATAATCACACTGAATATTAAGTAACGATGATGAACGGATCATCTGGACTTTTATGCTCCTGTTTCAGAGGTTTATTAGTTTTTATGACAGTGTTCAAAGGACGTCAAATACTAAATGCTGAAACAACACACTCACTTCCTGCTTCAACGGGTGGGACTGAGGGACAAAAAGCCAAAAACAAAGACAGTCAGAGAGAGCAGAGCTCAGATTAACGTCATCAGATGATGAATCTGGTTACATAACTCTGATCTGACCGACGGACATGTCACAGGATTTTAATGTTTCATGTCATGTGATCACATTCCTCCAGGAACCAGAACACATCGGATTAAACCCGAACACACCGACTCAAAGTTCCCATGAAGACGAGATCCACGTTACTGTCTCACACTCTCCTGTTCTCCAGAGTGTTTATACTGGACTCTAACAGACCGCCTCCTGATGCTCCAGATCTCTGTTGACTCCGACCGTCTACAGCACCAAACGTGTTCCCTGTTGTCTGAGAGTCCAATAATCAGTAATCAGGAGCTGATAAATGATCACTGGAACTAATGAACAAGAAAAATACAAATCTTAGTGGATAATAAGCAGTGATGGAGTCTGACAACTACTCGAGTACTTTACTTCAGTGATCACTGTCACTGTTCTGACTGTTCTATGATCTGATGAATGTGGAGCATCAGCCTGATAATTGATCCACATCTGCTGTAAAATCAATCAAAAGGACAGAAACAAAAATGTGGATGTGGATTTCTGTCTGATGATGGCAGATTGATTTCTGGTGCTCTGAGAATTAAAATGGAAACTTTCTGGCTTTGTGCTTGAAAATGTCACTTCTGGATCACAGACAGCACACCTGTTGCCATGGTTACCTGCAGGTTAATTAGATCGGTGGTTAAAATGAACTGATCTTTGTCTGACGTCAGCAGAGAGCTGTCGGCCAATCAGAGAGCAGCATAAAACAATTGAACTTCCAATGAAGTTTAATGTTTAAAGTTTAGTGTTTGTTTACTGCGACTGTCGGAGCTGATAACGGTTTATTACGATTATATCAGATAATAGTTGATTGTTTTGTGTGTTGAGTTCAGATACTGAAGCTTCTGTCCTCCATGTTTGTTTCAGAATCAGGAGACGAACAGAAGATCCTTCAGCTCGGTCCTGAACCTGTCCATCAGTGTTACCACGTCACTTCTACCTCTACCTACCAAAAAAAGCAGCACAAAACTAATGAAGAGCAACAATCAGAGTGTTTAATCGCCTGCGTGCTCGGAAACAGACTGTTGTCATCGTCTCCCAGCAGACTGATGACTCGACAGCAACAGGCCGCGTGTTTCATGTAGAACGGGTACATTTGTGTTTCCTTATCCAAAGAACCAAAGAATCACTGCAGAACTCTGATTAGTCAACAACCAGCGTCGCCTCGTCATCTGAGCTCTGATGTAGAATCTCTTCTTCTCTCCTTTAATCAAGACGGTTTGTTTCCTGGTGTAATGAACCAGAGTGAGAGAAGAAGCTGTGAAGTTACAGTCTGTAAAGCTTTGATGCCCAAACATGTGATTCAGGATTCAGTCCTACTGATGAGTACTCAAGTAAAAGTACTTTTCCCTCAGTGTTTCTGTAACTTACTGTCGCGTCATATCAGGATGAATCTGTTGTTATAATGTTTCCATTTTCTGCAACATTCAGGACATTTTAACAAAGACAACAGAAGAGTTTCCTCCAGGTGACGTGTTGTTGTAACCAACTACTGTAGGTGCTTCTGTGTGTGTCTGCATGTCACTAACAACCAACAAACAATCTGAGAACCGTTGAACTAAATCATGATAAGCCAGATTCTCCTGCAGGACCTTTCATGATTATCTACAGAGCAGCAGAACCGCTGCATCAGGACGTGCACACATCGTGATGTCGCTGCTGACAAGATATTTAAACGCAGCCCGACTCAGATTTGAAGTTGAGGAAACCTGATCTGCTCACCTGAACTCTCTTCCTGCTGTCAGGTATGTTACGCATGCCGCCTCCTCGCCGCCGTTTCCCTTCAGGTCTGCCGCTCCTCGGTCCTCTGCGGTCCAAACTCTTCACCGGGTCGTCTCCATGTCCCTCGGGACCCTGCCGCCCCGCAGCCCTCGAGCTCCTGCTGGGCTCCACGGCCTTGTTGTTCCAGCTCTTGAGGAGGCTGTGGAGGGTCAGGACGGCCAGGGTGCACAGGACGTACATGATCCTGGCCCACGGGTCCAAATCAGCTCCACGGTACTGCTCAGACCGAAGGTTGTTTGAGGACGACGTTCAGCTTCATCGTATCCGTCCAGTCCAGGTGAGAGCGGCTGCAGGTGACCAGGTCACATCCTCAGAGTCTGTCTGAATTCAATTCTTCCTCTGAGCTGAACAAACTCATCAGCCCAGTTTTAATCCTGCTGCTGCGTTCGGTCTGTATAATCCTCTCCCTCTCCCTCTTTGCTTTTGTATGTCACCTGCTTCACCTCTGTCCTGAATCCCGCCCCGTCACCGTCGACATTAGATTTCCATGGAGCTGATAAAAGCCTGAACCTTGTCCCGTCCTCCCTGCTGCTGCTGTTGTCACGTCCACAGTTACCTGACAGGTAACCAGAGCCGGCAGGAGGCAGCTTCAGTTTCTTTGAGTAACTCAAGACGTTCAGTGCAGCGACGTCTTCACGTCAGTTTAACCCTCCGAGTCTCCACTCAGCTGCAGATACGTGTCCAAGTTCAGAGTCAATCCACAAAACTCTCCGGATCAAACTGATGTGCAGACTGAGAAAAAGTAAACTGAACCTTCAGGTGAGGACTCAGAGCTCCAGAACAGAACAAGAGAAATCTGACTCCACCTCAGATGAAAATGGTTTTGTGGGGTCGCAGCTGAAACATTTGAGCTGTACAACAAACTTCAGCTGCGTTCCAGTAGAGATGTTATAGTTTTCAGTTTCTCTACGCCACTACAGAAGTGTTGATTCAAAGTGATTAAAATCAGGAAACATCTGATCCAAGAATCCACGAAGAAGAAAACAAGATGCTGCAAACTCTGAGACGTGCAGGAGTTAAATCCAGATCCTCTGTGGAGTCCGTTAACTTTCCTCCATGTTCGCTCGACTGTCGTCCTCCTGGAGTTTTGTTTTGTTCCTCTCGCTGGTTCGTTAGCTCGTTAGAGGATGCTGCGTTCTGATTGGACGAGCAGCGGCTCCAGAACAGAACTGTAACGACCCGTCACGCTCTGTCCCGTTATCCTCTGGGACACTCTAACAGATTAAAGCGGCGGCGGGTCAGCTCTTCACCTCCATCAGTGACCCACACAGAGAGAGAGAGAGCACTCTGTGCACCTCTCTCGCCCCTCCCTCTCCCGACCATCTGTTGTTGCTGCAGGATGAAACTCGCCGCTCGTCGATGATGTAACACACCATGATTATGATGATGATGATGATGCTCCATGATCCACTTATGTAAAAGTTCATTTTCTCCAGATTCACATTTAATAACTTCTACACCACCTTCAGTCCAGTTTGTTTTCATCACTTCACATCTGAAGCAGTATTTAAATCAGTGAGTCCTCGAGTACATTTAGTCGATTACACTTTCATTACTTTCATGTGTATTTATTATTCTGCTTTAATGTTGTGCAGTTTTGCCTTTACGTACACTTTTATATCTTAATAACACGACAAAGAGCTGATTTATTGTTGCACGAATCACCGGATCCTACATTTCCCATAATGCATCAGGATACAATATTCTAATACAGCCTCCCTGCCTACAGCCCTGAGACACAAGTTCAACAAAATGATGCCTGCATCCTCCAGGTTCTGTGCAAATCTGTTCAGTAGAAACCAACCAACCGCTCGTCTCCAGAACCACTGAGATCCAAATTTAATTTGAAATGAATTTATTTACACCTTTATCATGCTGACATCTTGAAGTGTTGGCGTGCACCTGGTCTGAAGAGGAGCTGGACCGGGAGAGAATAACAAACCTGACTCCAGTTTCACAGACCTGTCTGAGCGGGAGCCTCCAGAAAGTGTCTGAAAAAGGGAAAGCACTTCAACATACGCAGGAGGTGATTGGCTGAGACGTCGGGCTGTAACCGTCATCACAGACCAACTCCAACCAATCACATGGACACTCAGAGAGCTTTACCAGGTCGGTCAGGTGTCACCAGCGTGGACGGAGGAGATGATGACTGAGGTGAACTGCTCCTTTAACCGTAGAGCACTGAGGAGGCGCTCAGGTGGACCCAGACCGCGCTCGGATCAGAACCAGGTGTCAGATCAGGTTCACGTGTCACTCTTACAAACTGTTTTCTGTTTAACTTGGACGATTTGGACTCAGTCTCACTACAACACGTGTCCTCCGGGTCACAGTTGACCTCATTGCTCAGTGTCCTGGATACTTCAGGACAGCCGGGGCTCCTGGGAACTGGACTGAGAGGAGCTGACAGGCTGAATCACAGCCAGTGAATGGAGACACACAGACCCGTTCAGGACCTCACTGTACACAGCTGACCCGCCCTCAGAGCGTACTGTAAAACAGAGCTGGGCCTGTTTCTGGAGGCGGTTCTGCAGGGACAAAAGGGGACGTTTACAGTCCACCGACCACTTTTGGGGTCCTAATGAGGGGGGCGGAGTCACAGCAGGACACGCTCGCTTCACACTTAGAATCAAAACAGTCAGAGTCACATGACACCACAGAGTCCAACCAAGAGTCCAACCAAGAGTCCAAACCAAGAGTCCAAACCAAGAGTCCAAACCAAGAGTCCAAACCAAGAGTCCAAACCAAGAGTCCAACCAAGAGTCCAAACCAAGAGTCCAAACCAAGAGTCCAAACCAAGAGTCCAACCACAGAGTCCAAACCAAGAGTCAAACCAAGAGTCCAAACCAAGAGTCCAAACCAAGAGTCCAAACCAAGAGTCCAACCAAGAGTCCAAACCAAGAGTCCAAACCAAGAGTCCAACCAAGAGTCCAAACCAAGAGTCCAACCAACACAGAGTCCAGGGATCCTGGACACGGTTCTGTTGTTGGGAGATGAACCAGAGACAAACAGTCGATTCATTGATTAGTTTCTCATAAACTGTTCTGGTTCTGGCTGTTCTTGACAATAAATTAAGAGTTTGGGACAAAAGTAGAAATATGAAGACGTCACCTTGATCTTATAGACTCAACTATTGATCAGTTTGTCCTGACAGTAATTAGAACTTGCAGCCTGATCGATGGACATGAAAGTCAGAAGGATTCGTCTCAGGTTGGATCAGGCGTGTCCACAAACACTCAGTCAGTCCAGCTTCACCTGAACACACCTTGTCTCCTCACACCTGCAGCCGACCTGCCAACTCAACACCATCAAACAGTAACTGATAACAAATGACCCAATAAACTGCTCCAGAGAAAGTAAACATGGGCTGTGACCCGCTGAGTCACTGATCAGATCGATAGGTTTCTGATGAAGAGGACGTGATACTCATTCTACAGCAGAGGTGATGTGAGGCTCAGGTGTGTTGCTGCAGGTGTGTGCTGCTTATGAAAGGTGGTATCAGGTGTGTCAGTGACTGTAAGAGGCTCAGACCCTCCAGATTACAGCAGATTACAGGAAACATGTTCCTCTGCAGCGTCTCCTGAGACACAAAATATCTGCTCAGTTTCATCAACCCCAGAGGTGTGTGTGTGTGTGTGTGTGTGTGTGTGTGTGTGTGTGTGTGTGTGTGTGTGCGCGTGTGTGTGCGTGCGTGCGTGCGTGCATGCGCACGGGGAGAGGTGTGTGTGTGTGTCACTGCTAATCTCTGATTTCATCCACAGAGGGAGGAGTTGTTTGGATTTAGTGGTTTACAGACTCCCAAAATGCATTGCACACACCCACTTCAGCTCCATCTGAGCTATTTCAGGAGGAAATTATAGAGTGTGCAGCTGTGTGGAAACACACACACACACACACACACACACACACACACACACACGTAACATGACTTCAGTCAAAAAAAAGTAAGACGGACAGAAAGTGAAGGAGGAGGAGAGAGAGGAAGAGGGAGAGGGAGAGGAGGAGGAGGAGGAGGAGGAGGAGCAGGAGCAAGAGGGAGAGGAGGAGCAGGAGGAAGAGGAGGAGGAGGAGGAGGAAGAGGGAGAGGGAAAGGAGGAGGAGGAGCAGGAGGAAGAGGAAGAGGGAGAGGAGGAGGAGCAGGAGGAAGAGGAAGAGGGAGAGGGAGAGGGAGAGGGAGAGGAGGAGGAGGAGGAAGAGGAGGAGGAGGAGCAGGAGGACCTCATCTTTTCTTCCTGTGTGTCTGTTTTCGTCTCCTAACATCCTCACTGAGGATTTCTCCTCCGCGCTGCCTCCAGTGTAAAGTCACACTCAGGAGGTGTTTAGCTTAGCTTAGCATAAAGACTGGGAGCAGAGGGAAACTGTTAGCCTACAGCGGCTCCAATCACCAGCTGGATGATGAAGGTCTGAGCTGAGATAAAGTTACTCTGTAAAAAGGAATCAATAGTCATATTCGAGTAAAAATGAAGATATCATATTATTATAAAAATCATTTTGATGAAAGTGAAAGTTGCGAGTAGAAGTCGGCATTAATCTCAGCAGGTCTGTCACAGAGACTAGAGCTGCAGCGATCAGTTGATAAATCGATCAATCAAAAGAAGAAAATCAGTTCCCACTAACTGAGCGATTTAATTGATCGCTGGAGTTATTTTCAAGTAATAACACCAAACATTGTCTGTTGTAGTCACTTTGAACAGTAAAATGTTAAATACTGTATAAAAACAGAATCTAAATTAATATTGATTCAGAGTGAAACTGATCAGATGAACTGATCATTTACAGAATCATTAACAGCAGCTGACTGCATGTTATCATGTTTGGATGCATTAATAAGACGTCATTAAACAGTTTCCTCCCGTCTGAACACCGAATCGTGATTCTGCAACTAGAAAAGAAACATTTTTAATTAAATCATTAACTAAATTGAATCTGAATGGAGTCTGGTGCAAAGTTTCAGCTCTGCAGTCTAAACGAAGCTCCTCATGATGCAGCCTGAGTTTTATTAGGCAGGAAATTAAGTCTGAGACCCCCGGCTGTCACACACACACGCACGTGCACACGCACACACACACACACACATCCTGCGGCATCATGGCAGATCCAGCTCAACACCTCCACCTGCTGGACTCAACTGGAGCAGCGTGACAGTCTGCTGCTGCCGTCTGGTTCTAATCACACGAGTTACGTAACAGAGTCCCAGCTGAGACACACACACACACACACACACACACACACACACACACACACACACACACACACACACACACACTCTCTCTCTCTCTCTCTCTCTCTCTCTTTGAAGATGTAACGTCATCCTGTTTAAACATTAGATTTTAAACACCACGCCCACAAACTTTCGTCTGACGAGTAAATCAGGTCCAGAACACAAATTAAACCTCGACAGAGTTTCTGACTGGACGACTGACTTCAACCTTCAGGTCGGATCTTATTGTGCAGACGACACGTCGCGTCTGATGAGGGTCATGAATGAATATTGATGTCTGTGGTTTCACACACAGGAGGACACAGGGACTCTGTTCGGACTCTTCTCACCAGCGGACTGATCCACATGTGGTGGTCCAGTGACAGTGTGTGTTTGGACCGGTTCTCCCGGAGGAGCGTTTAGGAGAACCGCTTCACTCGACATGCAACACAAAACACTCATATTTTTCTGTATCAACTGAATTTACAGTAAAAAATGTTTTAAGTAGATAAATGAGTTTGTTCAGTTCTAAACTCACATCAGAATCTGAACATCACCAGAATCTTTACTCAGAGCAAACTGAAAGACCCGGCAGAACGTTTGGACTGCTGAATAATTCATCTGTGTGCTGAGCTCTGCGGCATCACCTGCACAGACTCATTAAGAGTCCAACAGCAGCAGCAGTTAGCAGAAGCAGTTAGAAGCAGTTAGCAGTAGTTAGCAGCAGCTGTTGGCAGCAGCAGTTAGCAGCAGCAGTTAGAAGCAGTTAGCAGTAGTTAGCAGCAGCTGTTGGCAGCAGCAGTTAGCAGCAGCTGTTGGCAGCAGCAGTTAGCAGCAGCAGTTAGCAGCAGCTGTTGGCAGCAACAGTTAGCAGCAGCTGTTGGCAGCAGCAGTTAGCAGCAGCTGTTGGCAGCAGCAGTTAGCAGCAGCAGTTAGCAGCAGCAGTTAGCAGCAGCTGTTGGCAGCAGCAGTTAGCAGCAGCAGTTAGCAGCAGCAGTTAGCAGCAGCTCCTCGTCTGTGACCAGGAGCCTCTGAGGTTTTGTCGACTCAGTGGAATCGGACTTAAACAGCCTAGTTGGTTCCGTGACGTCGGCTCCGTCTCACATTCAGGCAACATCTGGAGCATCCCGGTCCGACTGCCTCCCTTTAAATCAGAACACGCTGCAGCTCGTTACAGCACATGAAACCGGTACCACCCAGTTCCACCTGTCAGACTGCTGCACCCATCAGCACTCATTACATGTCATCATGCTGCCCACACACACACACACACACACACACACACACACACACACACACACACACACACACACAGTGCTCCACCTTCTGACCATATGACCCAGTCACAGTCATTCTGCATGTCAGCAGCTAACTTCTGTCTGTCCTCCATTTTGTGTCATGTTCCCGTCAGGATGAACTGTAATAACTTTCCATGCAGCGCCACCATCAGGTCAACATGTTGTCCAACAGGAGGACACTGTCAGTGAGCTAATGTTATGATGCGAACACGTTCAGATCCCTCATTCAGTGTGATTTTCATCTCAAGGTCATGAGTCAATATGAACATTCAAACAGAGCTCTGACATCATCAGACGTTCACAGGTGGGTCAGTAAAGACCAACAGGCCGCTGGTTTTATGTCCTGACAGACTTTAAAAAGATATTAACTTGATTTTTACTGGTGTCTTTTGAACAAGTTTAAATAATATTCACCAGAAATAATCAATCAGCAGCAGCTTTCAGGGACTCAAATATAAACTACAAGTGAGAAATCCAGTTTGTCATAAAGTCAGTGTCAGTTTCTTAAATCTGTGCAGAGTGAACCCTCCTCACAAACACATCAATAAAGGATCTCTGGAGATGAGAAGAGGCTGTCAGAGTGTCTCTGGATCAGTCAGCTGGTCGTCTTCACCACACAGGAGAGCAGTCTGGACATGAGGCTGCAGGCTAACACTAAGCTAGCTGCAGGCTGACGCTAAACTAGCCACAGGCTAATGCTAAGCTAGCTGTGACATCAATGAAGTCATTTGATTTTGTCTCAGGAGGAACACAAGTGTTTGTGAACATGTTTCGGTCACAGCTGAACCTCAGGATGTTTGTTTGTGTCAGCTGATCAGTCTGGTCGTCGTAGTCAAGACGTTCATCAGGCTGTGATCAGAGTAAACCGAGACTGTCCGCCAACACAAACTCTCCATCTTGGATCTCGTCTCGATGCTTCACACGCTTCAATCTGCAGCTTTTCCCACGACGTCACACACGCCGTCCCTCCTCTGAATCTGATTACGAAGCAGTAAAATCACATTTCCTCAGATAAAATGAAACCTCGTGCTGCTGCGTGCTGCTCTCATCAGACCGACTCCGCCTGCTTCTTATAAACTCTGACACAACGAGAGAAACACGAGAAAAGCTGCAGATTCACCCGCTGACATCGTCCCCTCAACCCTGAACTCAGTTAATGTTTAACGGTCAGGCGGCTGCTGCTGTGTTTGACTTTTATCATGTGGAGCAGAAACCAGTGCAGCAGGAAACTGAGCAGAGAAGCTTTAACCAAACACCAGACAACATGTCCACAGCGACCGGCCCGCAGACAGGAGAAGTGTTTGCTGGGAGTCAAACAACTGAACTGCTTATCAGGCAAACGTCGCGGCCTACAGACTGGGAGGAAGGAGGAGGGGGAGGAGGGGGGAGGAAGGAGGAGGGGAGGAGGGGGGAGGAAGGGGGAGGAGGAAGGAGGAGGGGGAAGAGGTTGAGTCTGGAATGTAACATGAGGCTGGACGACCTGCTAACTGAACCATTAGCCGAGCAGCTCCAGTCAGTAGTTACATGTTTGTTCCTTCATTACACAACTAATGTGACATGCGCGCACACACACACACACACACACACACACACACACACACACACACACACACACACACACACACACACACACACAATACTGTGAGGTTTGACAAAGATGAGTCATGACTTCATTTCATTTAAACTACAAACATGAAAATAAAAATGCGTTCCATGGACGTGTCTCAGCAGCTGGACACTGACCCAGTCACGGCCTCAGAGGAGGAGTCGTGTTCAGCAGCACAAGAAGCCAGAGGAGTGGACCTTCCTGGACAAACACGACCCGGATCTTCCACACAGCGCCTGCAGAGGTGCACAGTACCACCCTGCTCCAGACTGATCCGCCTGCTGTGTTAACGACAGAAGACAGCAGCGTGAGCAGTAACACAGGACCTGGAGGACGTGATGTGACATCACAGCTGCTCTGAGGTCAGTTTACATTCATTCAACAAGCTGCAACATGGAAGAATCAATCAGCCGCCTCAGATTCATATTCCCCACGACCAGAAGCATCATATCACCAGAATAACTGAACTGTTGCTAACACAACTGTGACTGTAGCGCCTGTTCACTTGTTAGCTCAGTTAGCTGTGCAGCTAGCCAGACTAGCAGGGGGACTGTTGGTGCTAACACTGCTATCAGGAGACACTGGGAGTGCTGGGAGGAAGAGCTAGCTGGTTAGCATGCTAACTCCAGAAGATTTCTCATCAACACTGAACATCAGACATGTTGTTTATGTTTTGAACTGAAGTTACATATTGCACCTTTAATTGTTTAGCTACAACACAACACAACACAACACAGACGATCAAAGCAGCAACGCTAAGAAACAACCAGCGAGGAAACTGAACAAGACTACAGAACCAGATGGAAGAACTGGAGTTGTTTCTGCTTCCTGCCGGTCACAAGGTCGGCCCGTCCTCAGTGACGTGGCCGCTCACACTCACACACACTCACACACACACGGAGGGAAACAAGCTGCAGACAAAACCAGAATTATTTATAGAAGATCTGCTGCTGGAGCGGTCGGTCCGAGCAGACACACCCAGAACCAAAAACACTGATGTTACTGTCATCATCAGAGCAGTGACTCAACCCACAACACACACACACACACACACACACACACACATACACAGTCCCAGATGTCGGGTTAGTCGTTAAAAGTTTAGTCTTTGGATCAGAACCAGGACCAAGTTTTAATCAGGCGTGTGATTAAAAGGAGCCACATGTTCAACATCTGCTTCTTGAAGACGTCCAGTCTTGTTTCTGACAGCTGCTGGAAACAGGAAGTGAGCTGCAAAACCAAAACCAGGAGCCAAAACAGGCTGAAGGGCTCAGCTCAGTATTTACAGCCGTCTGACAGTCAGCTGTGGAGGAATGAACATCAGCCACACAGCAGCAGGGAGGTGAGGAGGAGGAGGAGCAGGAGGAGGAGCAGGAGGAGGAGGAGGAGGAGGAGGAGGAGGGCACCAGACTCCCTTAACAAATGTGTCAGTTTAGTGAGTTGTTGAGTTGGAGACACTTTATAAACTCTGTGAAACTCTGTCTCTGACTCATTCTGCATTATTTGGACCTTCTTGTTAATTCAGCAAATGTTCTACATGAACTTCTTTCTGTCTTTGAGTGGAAACATGGAGTCTGTGTGTCTCAGTGATCACACATCAACGTGATCAGCCTCCTGGATTATCAATAATCAGTATCAGCAACACACTGATGGACCTCTAATAAACAGACTTAGACTAATAAACTGAAACTCATCATGTTCAATAATCTGATTGTATTTGTTTCATCTGTTGGGCAGTTTGAAGACTCCGAAACTAACAATTATCGATCAACACCGATATTATCCTGCCCTGCTGTCAGCAGCACGCGCGCGTGTGTGTGTGTGTGTGTGTGTGTGTGTGTGTGTGTGTGTGTGTGTGTGTGTGTGTGTGTGTGACACCAGGTGAGCTCGGGCTCTTTGTTGAGCGCCACAAAGCTCTTTGGTTCGCTGGAAGCTGCTGGACGCTTCACAAAGAGACAGAATCAATCTGCTGCGCGACACTTTCACCGGTTCATTTAAAGGACAGCACCGCCGCGTCATCACGAGCCACAGCCCGACCGGAGCCGGAGCCGCTCACAACACACGAACCACAAGTCTGAGAAGCCCGAACTTTCCTTACCTCTGGTCCCGAGCAGCGCCTCCTGCTCCTCTGCTCGCCCCTCTCTCGCAGTAAACTTCCTCCAGAGTGTCTCGAATAAAGAGTCCAGCTGTTGAGCCGTCAGTTGAAGTTGAAGGAGTGCGGGGTTCGGCGGGGTTCGGCGGGGTTCCGCGGGGTTCGGCGGGGTTCTGCGGTGGAGGAGCCGTGTGTCGTCCCGCCGCTCAGCTGCTCTCCGCCGCTGTCTCTGTGCTGCCTTCACGGACCGTCCGACATGTGGGAACTCAGCGGGTTTAGCGCGCATGAGCGGGAAAACAAGAAGAACATTTATAGAGCTGAGGGCGGGACAGAGGTGTGACACATGCAGGCTGCAGGACGCATTCACTGGAGCCTTAACACTACATACACAGGAACCTTTAAAGCTGCAGTATGTAGGAATTATAGTGGAAAACTTTACCGTTAGAATCAGAATAGTTTCTACACACAGGAGGGATTTTCTCTGGTCTGTTGGTTCAAAACAACAAATACTAAAAACATTAAAAGCCATAATATAAAGTATAGATATAGTATGAGTGGATCTAAAGCAGGTGACCTCATGTGTACAGCAGCACAGAGAGGCTCACCTGGTGGAGACAGGTGGCAGGTAACAGTCAGTGACAGGTGACTGAAACTGACATTAACATGATGTCAGTGAAGGGGGCAGCAGATATCTTACCTGATCAATAATCAACAGAATACATTAATAAGGATGAGACCACGTGACCATTAGCTCTAACACATGAGACACATCTTCACACCTGCAGCCGCCTCACCTGAGGACAGACAGGCCGGATGTTTGTTGCATGTTCAGCTTCATCACCCCCCAGTGGTCGATTCAGAGATGACATCTCACACACACACACACACACACACACACACACACACACACACACACACACACACACACACACACACACACACACACACAGTAATCAGCAGTGATGATGAAGCTTCCTGTTCAGCAGCCATTGTTTCTGTTTTCCCGCCTTTTCTTGTTTTGTGTGTTTCCTCTCGGCCTCAGACACAATGAGAGCCCACACACACACACACACACACACACACACACACACACACACACACACACACACACACACACACACACACAGACACACAGATTCCTCTGCTTCCTCCAGTGTTTCCTGCAGTTTTAACCCTGGGAGGTGTTCTGAGTCCAAACCAGGCTGCTGGTTCTGTATGAGGCAGCTGAGCAGCGCCACCCAGCAGCAGAACCATGACATGATTCTTAACTTCACAGAGAGAGAAGGATGGTAGTTACTTTATAATCTCAGCATTTTGTCCTTCAGAGCATGTGAGGAAGGTTTCAGCCTCCTCATCGCCACACACACACCTGATGTTCTCAAGAGGAGGATGAAGATGATAATGATGATGATGATGTCACAGACGACATCATTTTGCCAGTAAATTCAGCTTTTGATAAAATGCGTCATGTTATTATCTTCAGCATCCCTGTGTATAAATTGTGCAAAGTGTGAATGAGACCTGGTGGATGTAAACTGACCGTCACTGCTTAGACACTTAGAGTTGTGAAAAATGGCCGACCTGTTCACCTGAGAGGCCATTTTTAAATCAACCTTCACCATTTATACTCCATTTATGAAAGAAGAAACATGTTATTGATCTAAACATGTCACATGTCACAAAGACACTAAACAGGAACAATACAGGCGACTTCTTTGTCCCCGTGGAGAAAGTCCCCAGACTCCCTTAACAAACGTGTCAGTTTAGTGAGTTGTTGAGTTGGAGACACTTTATAAACTCTGTGAAACTCTGTCTCTGACTCATTCTGCATTATTTGGACCTTCTTGTTCATTCAGCAGCTGTTCTACTTGAACTTCTTTCTGTCTTTGAGTAGAAACATGGAGTCTGTTTGTCTCAGTGATGCTTCATACAGAGCAGGACGTGACATCATAACAGTGAGGTCAGTCAGACGCAGGTGAATGAAGCTGTGAAGTGACAGACAGGTGACACCAGGTGAGTTCAGGGTCTGAACCTGCACACTGACCCTTTAATAAACTCTGCTGGCTGAATCGATGAGTGACCTGGAAACCAGCAGAGTGAAATCATTACACGTCATTAGAGTCCGTCTGGGTCGGCTGAGTTAGCGAGCGGTCGATGGTGGAAACAGGAAACACATGACAGGATCACAGCTGGGTGTTCACAGAGGGCACAGCCTCATCAGAACAGAACCGCACGGCCATCAGAACACAAGAACTTTACACGTCTGTGTCACTATAATACATCTAAACCATGGACAACAGAAGCAAAGGACTCTGGGAAAATGAGTTTCAACTATCACTTTGGTAAAAGTTAAAGTCACCTGTATGAAAAGTCTCTGATATTAAATGTCTTTAAGTTTCGGTACAGTAACTGATCCATATAGTTACACGTCTGTATGTTCTGTTCACTGAGATGATCAGCTCTGATCTTTGTTTTCTGGTAATTCATTTTAAAACCCATCACTCTTTCACTCGATCTGTAAAGTTACTACACCAACTAAATCAGTGACTGATAATAAATAAATGTAGTGGAAAAATAAAGTCACATTAAATGGAAAAATGTGTATTTAGTTACATTACCAGAGACTTTAAAGTTAAAACTTTTATGTGAAGCAGAACATTTCTGGAGCTTCACAGTGAAACAGAGTCGCAGCAGCCAGAGACTCTAAACCATCAGATGGACGACGGATCAATGACAGATCAATGACAGATCAATGACCATCAGCAGGAGGATAATGACTGAAGCCGACTGTTTGGGTGAACTGCTCCTTTAATTCAAACACAGAGGTAAACAACTACAAGCACATGAGAACTGTTGGTTCTGTGTCGTCTGGAGGTTTTGGGTCAACATCCGTTATCAATACCAGCATCTGGACATCACTTAATGTGTACACATAGTTTCCATGGAGACGGCAGACTACAGGCGACGGCGAGGACGGGCCGCCTCCTCGCTCTCCGTCCTCGCAGCCTCAGCAGGACAGACGAAGACGCTCGTGAGGGAAACGAACAAACAGCAGAAGAAGAAAATTCAATTAAAAAAATATCTGAGATGTTTGAGCTTTTTGCTGACTCGTGTTTTCAGTCACAGTTCATCCACCAGAGAAGAAGAAGCAGCTGGACTCAGACCAGAATGCACTGGGGTTTGTCCTCCTCCTCTCTCCACCTGACACCCACCAGGTCGCTGAAAGGCATTCTGGGAAGCAGAATCTGTCCCGTCAGATCACTCCTCCCCCGTCTTCTTCTCCTGCTCCTCTCCCTCCCCACGCTTCACCTCCACACTGAGCACCTCCTCTCCCTCCTGGCGTGGCGTCATCCTGATGACCACCGAGCTGTCGGCTGTCTCTGACACGGCGTCGTCATCGTCCCGAACCAGAGAGCGAGGGATCGGAGAGCGGCGGTGAGTCGGAGAGGGCGGAGGGACGGAACCCTGCGAGGGACAAACGGGATGGAGGGAGGAAAACATGAAGAAGAAGAAGAAGAAGAAGAAGAAGAAGAAGAAGAAGAAGAAGAGTGGCTGAATCTTTCTTTCTTTCTTCTTCTACAACTACAAACTTTATTCTAACGTCAGACGTCTCTGTGACGCTCAGTAACTTTTGTTTTATGTGATATCGTTTGTTCAGACTGAATCTTTTGACGTTTATTTTGAGTATTAACAATAAAACATGCGAAGAAATCTGATTACATCTGTTTGTAACTGTTTCACAGCTGAAACAAATCCTGATTCTGCCTTTAACTTTAGTCTCTGAATTCTATTAATATGACGTGAGCTTCAGTTAGCTTCGACTGTTTACTCTGATACTCTGAGAACATTTCAGAGCCTGTACTCTTTTACTTTCCTGGAGTCAACAAGTTGAATCAGTTCTGACCAGAGTCTGTTTCTACACGGGTACCTGAACGTCTCCTGCAGGAGAGCGTAACGTAGCTGCACATGATCTGATCCGGTTATTGTATCAGCAGAAATCTCAGCATCATGATGGTGACAGACATCAATCAACATCCAGCTAATCATCAGTTCAGTTCTAAAACTAACTAATTAAACTAATAACAATCAACCCTCGAGGTCGATGAGTTGAAGCAGGTCATCGTGCTGCTTCATGGAGGGACATGAAACCAGCAGCAGAACCTGGAGCAGAACCTGTCTCACCTCTGGGTCCTCAGACTGTTTGTAGGTCTCTCTCAGTTTGGCAAAGGTTCCCTTGATCCCGGAGATTTCCGTCACCTTCAGAGCTGCCTGGAACATTTTGGGTGTGTCCGGTCTGGGCGGGATCACCTGGACCACCTCTTTTCCTTGCTTCTCAGCGGGCTTTGCATCCTTTGTCAACATGGTCCTGCACAGATACACAGACACAAAGACCAGTTAGATCCAGAACCAAGAGCCCAAAAAACATGGACGTGAAACACAAGCGGACGATAAAAGCTGTTCAGTTTCGTACCAGCACCTACAGCACACCCATCCAGTCTGCTGCAGCACCATGATCTGACTGAGGAGATAACGGATCAGACCTGACCCGGTTCTCTGACTGTCTGCAGCGCCGGGCACAACGACCTGACTGAGCAGATTAGAGGCGAGGCTAATCCTGTTCAGGACGGAGGACACAGAGCAGACGGGAGGAAGACGACGAGGGAGGCCAGGCGGAAGCAGAGCAGAGCAACAGCAGGCGCTGACCCGGTCGGTTCTGGATCATATGTGGATTATTCTATCAATTAAAATCAAGATTTCCCTTCAGGCATCAACTGATGAGTGAATCCATAGAGCGGCTGCTGCTGCGGTCTGATCTGAACCGCATGAAACATTTAATGTAAAGTTTGTTTTCTCCTCAACACTGAACACACTGAGTCATGTGACACATCAGCTGGAGTCTTCATCAGCTGGAGCCTTCATCAGCTGGACTCTTCATCAGCTGGAGCCTTCATCAGCTGGACTCTTCATCAGCTGGAGCCTTCATCAGCTGGACTCTTCATCAGCTGGAGCCTTCATCAGCTGGAGTCTTCATCAGCTGGAGTCTTCATCAGCTGGACTCTTCATCAGCTGGAGCCTTCATCAGCTGGAGCCTTCATCAGCTGGAGTCTTCATCAGCTGGAGTCTTCATCAGCTGGACTCTTCATCAGCTGGAGCCTTCATCAGCTGGAGTCTTCATCAGCTGGACTCTTCATCAGCTGGAGCCTTCATCAGCTGGAGCCTTCATCAGCTGGAGTCTTCATCAGCTGGAGTCTTCATCAGCTGGACTCTTCATCAGCTGGAGCCTTCATCAGCTGGAGTCTTCATCAGCTGGAGTCTTCATCAGCTGGAGTCTTCATCAGCTGGAGTCTTCATCAGCTGGAGTCTTCATCAGCTGGAACTCAGAGGGCTGATGAAGACTGAAGAAGAAGAACATGTGGAATAAAACAGACGACTTCTGTCTTCTTCTTCTGACCGATGGAAAGTTACCGTGGGACGAGATTATAAAATATTTCAACGTGTCGCATCAAAATATTTTATTTCTACACATGATTTATTGTTTCTGACCAGTCGCTCCTTTTAAATGTGGCGTGTTTGTATTGATGTTTTAAAATAATCAGATGGATTCACTTCCATCGTCCCCGCTGACACTCGGTCATAAACTCAAGAAGTAGCCTAGCTTAGCATGTAACGGCACCACCTGGTGGTCGGACATGGTACTCCAGCTTAAATGGTCAAAAATGGCGTCCTGTGGAGGAGACACCGAGATTTTTGATCCTCTAGAGAACATGAACATCTCTAAATATCACTAATGTACTAATGTACTAATGTAACAACTGTAAGCTCCACGCTGCCCTCTGACTCTGACCCACGAGCCAGGCAGCAGCTTGGGGCAGTCCGTCTCTTACTTGGCCTTCTTGCGGAGGAGTTTCTGGGACTCTGGGTAGTGAACTAAGATCTCAGCCAGGTCCTTCTTATCCAGGATGAAGAGGTTAGCAAATCCATGCGCCTTCACGTTAGCCGTCCGTCGGTTCCCTCCGCCTCCCGCCAGCAAACTGACCAATCACAGACGAGAGAGTTATTATTAGTCTGCATGCTAACATGTTAGCTGGTGCAATAAGTTCTGGTAAGTGTTCAGGATCGATCTGGATCTAAAAGTGTTGCAGTGTTGATCTGGGACGCCATGAACGTGAACCTCAGCGTATTGATCAGTTCACCAGCAGGCTGCGCCACATCCAGCCTGCTGATTGGTTAATAGGATGACAGGAAGCAGCTCTGACCTGATCTCTCCGAACACTGAGCCGGCTCTGATGGTGACAAACACCGTCTGCAGGTCAGGACCGCCCACCACCTGGACCTCCCCCTGCTTAATGATGTACATCTCCCTGCCGATCTCCCCCTGCAGCGCGCGCACACACACACACACACACACACACACACACACACACACACACACACACACACACACACACACACACACACACACCGGTCAACACACACGCCTGCTGCAGTGCTCGTTAACAGCTTTAACAGTTCAGACAGGTGTGTGTTACCTTCTTACAGACGAAGTCTCCGGGCAGGTAGACGACAGACTTCAGCCTCGTCAGCATGTCAAACACCATCTGTCTGTCACAGCCCTGAGACACACACACACACACACACACACACACACTTAAACACTGAGCAGGAAGTCCTTCAGTCTCTCATCGTCACACTGAAGTACAAACTGTAGTTTTGTGTCCTGCTGACCTGAAACAGGGCGACTTTACTGACGATGGCGTAGTTGACGTCCACGGCGATGTCGAGCCTCATCTTGGCAGGAAGTTGTATCAGCAGCTCCTGTTCATCTGCAGACAAGAGTAACTGATTACACTCGAGTACCGGACTTCACTACGCTGGTGTTCAGAGTTCAGTTTTTATCACTTCCTGTTTGGATGATTCTGTAATTGACTGAATTGATGTTCGACTCCTGGTTCTTACCCAGCATGCCCTGGCTCTTCCAGGTGTAGTCGTACCAGGTCTTGATGCGGTTCTGGACATCGTTGGGGATGTAGTAGGAGTTCATGTACTTGACGGTGCTGTCCATGCAGGCCCGGTAGTAGTTCTCTCCGGCTGTGGCAGCTCCGACCACGTCTCTCATCTGAAACAGAAACCACATCAGAGACTGGGTCCGAACACGGATCTTCATCTTTAATCTTTCTTGGTTTGTGTTCGAAAGGTTCTGTTTAAATAAAGTCATCATAACTGGAATCATAAGAACCGCCTGATGGGTAACCGACCTGCCCGATCATGATGGAGAACGCAAAGACGCCAACGAAGTAGTTGATGAGCTGGAAGCAGATCTCAAAGACGGTGGTCGGGTCGGGCAGGCCTCCGATGGTGATCAACGTCTTCACCGCAAAGTAGTAACAGCGGATGTAACTGCAGGAACAAAGTCATGTGATGACTAATGTACACGTCAAGTTACTCCACCTGGCTGCTCTGAATGAGACATCCTGTTGTTCAGTAGATTAGATCAGATTACAGAAGGTACATTAAACCATCTATCAGACACATCGAGGTCAGAGACGCTCTTCTGTGTCTACATTTATATTGTTAAGTTTATTTTGCTGTTTTTTCTTTTTTTTTTCTTGTTTTAACAAAAATCATTATTTAAAAAAAAAACAACTTTTTTTCTCCATTAAGATCTGTTTCCTCTCGTCAGGCAGCTTCAGGCTCCTCTGTCTTTAATTATCTTATTAAGAGTTTATAACTGTTGCTGAGTAAAAGTCAGAATGTCTTTTCATCACGTCGGTTTCTTACGCGTTGCCTTTTCCGTTGTAGACCCACTTAGTGGATCCCAGACCCTCGTAGTCGGAGCCCCAGTAGAAGAGACAGGCGTTGATGTGCAGAGAGTACAGCAGGTAGGTGGAGGTCCGGATCACCCTGACACACACACACACACACACACACACACACACACACACACACACAGATCAGTCTGATGTGAACTCAGAGGAGGCTGAACATAAACTTCATTTAAACTGTGATTTCAAGTAAAGGGTTTAAAAATAATGTGTTGGTGTTCTGACCCGACCCACTGACACCTGCTACAGAATCAGAACAATCAGACTGAAGGTTGTGCACCTCCTCGTTCTTCAGGCCGTGACGTCCTGTGTTCCTATAGATCCTCAGTGTCTCTGCTGCTGTTTAACTGAACTCTGTCTGTCGACATTGTGTCTGTCCTCTGAAGCACCTGCCTGATGCTGCTGAGGACTCTGAGGACAGCGCCCCCTACAGGTGCCTGTGACGACTGTGTGCTCACCTGTAGATGTACGCCTTCTTCATCACAGCTTCCATCCTGTCGTTGAACTCAAAGAAAGCCATGTACTGAGGGGAAAAGAGCAGAGTCGTCCATCATCTGCAGAACATCTGCTGATAATCTGCTGAACATCACAGTCTTTACAAACATCTGGAATCTTATAGATCTGATGGAAAATCTTCTGATTGGTTTGTTAATGATCTCAGCATCAGGATGTTATTAATAAAGAGATTCAGTCTAAATGTTCAAATCAGTTTCAGCTGAGCGAAACATCAGCGCCCCCTGCTGCTGCCCAATGGACCTGATCTGAGGTTCTGTTGGAGCTCTGTGTGGTTCTGGAGAAGAAATTCAAAATAAGGCCCCAGAGCACTGTCTGAAGCTAGAGAGGTGGCAGGGTCCGCCACATTTAACACAGTACAACAGTAGAAACTGTGTTGTTTGTTTAAAAACAGCCAATGACGATCTTTCTCTGCTCATTAACGTTTCTTCACCAGAACTACAGACGGGTCCTTTAAGATCTTAAAAACAAAACCACTATTTAGTTTGTGCTGATAGAGAACAGAGTCATGTGTGACATCATCTCTGAGTCAAACATCACAAGAGTCTGAAGAACCCGGAGACGTCCCGACCTTCAGCAGGCGAGGGAACCTCAGCAGAGAGTTCACGCCGGTGAAATAATAAAATATCTCCATGGGAAACAGACTGATGACGTCCATCTGAAACACAGAGTCAGTGTCTTAACGTTCAGAGACCAGCTCAACACTCAGAGTTCATTTTTAATCAATGAAAACCTTTACATGAACTGATTCAATAATCATTAAAACTATCTTGTTTTCAGATCTTTGTAAGTTTATTTTGAAAGGTGCTTTATAAAGGAAGTCTTCACATGCTCTGCTGTCTCTGCTGCGTTCAGGTTTCAGCCTCACCTTGAATCTCTCGGTGGTCATGTAGTTTTCTCTCATGTCCTTTTTGTCACACTGAAATGAAAATGTTTCAGGTTAAAGACGTCGTTTGTGCTCAACTAAAATTTAAAAAAGGAGACTTCTGTTGAGGACACCGACCACGATGTCTCCTCCACGGACGAACTGGAGTCTGGGCTGGAACACGAGGATGTCGGTGATGTAGACGAGGTCGCAGGTGTAGTCGGCCAGCAGCCACAGGTGGATGTTCTCGTCGGTTTGGTAGGGAAAGGCCCAGCGGACCGGGATCAGCCACACATTCCAGTTCCACGCCGCCACCACGAAGAAGAGCCAGATGACGTAGATCAGATCTGAAGGGACGGACACACAGTCCTCATCAGGCCCAGTGACTGAAGTGACTGAGTGCAGTTACTCAGCTGCTGTGCTTCAGTTTGGAGGTGACATGATATCTGGATATATATCCTGATACACAGACCAGGTGACAAAATCAAACATCACAATATTCTGAAGTTGTTCTTTCTCTTGAATAATGATCTTTAAGTGAAAATGGATCTGGATTATCGGATGTGCAGATATTTCTGTATCGATCTGCAGCGCCTGCTGCTCACCGGTGTACGGGTCGATGCTGGAGGGGAACTGGTACTCCACGATGACCCGGAGCCATTCGGGCAGCGCCGGAAGTTTGGGCAGTTTGGGCAGTTTGGGAATTTTAACTGGTTGTCCCAAAATTGTAAAGGGGAGCTCGTACTCCTTCTGCTCCTCCTCTTCTTCTGCAGGAGCTTCGTCCTTCTTCTCTTCTTCTCCTGCAGGAGGAGGAGGAGGAGGAGGAGGAGGAGGAGGAGGAGGAGGAGCAGCAGCTGCTGGTTCCTCTTCCTCGGACTCGTCTGGGTCCGCCAGTCGCTCCCGTTGGCGCTCTGTCCGACCTTTAAAGAGCCCGACCAGCTGGGTCAGACGGTCCTGGATCACCACGCTGCCCACGCTGGCTGCCGACAGAGGACGAGTGCTGCAGGAGGACAGGAAGGAAAACATGGAGGAGGGAGGAGACGGAGTGTGTGTGGTGTGTGTGTGTGTGTGTGTGTGTTGCCTCTCACCTGTCCTCTGCAGTCAGCAGGTCTCCCTGTTGGATCGTCATCAGCTCCGCCTCCTCCTCGTCTGCAGACAGATCACCTGACGGGCTGAGGAGACGACATCATGACGTCACAGTGCAGAAACAGACGCTGCTCTGAGATCAGATCCTGAAACTTCTACACGTTTCATCCTTCACACAGATTTTCTCCCTCAACATGGAGTCAGTCAGTCATCAGGCTGCTGCAGCCGGCCTGTCCGAGTCTGTTTACTGCAGTCAGGTGGTTGTGTTGTTGTGTTGTTGTGTGTTGTTGTGTGTGTTGTTGTGTTGCTGTGTGTTGTTGTGTGTGTGTTGTTGTGTGTGTTGTTGTGTTGCTGTGTGTTGTTGTGTGTGTTGTTGTGTGTGTGTTGTTCATGACATTAATTGTGTTTCTCCGTCATCATTTCATCTTACTTCCCTCCAGGTGAGGCGATCCCGTGTTACCTGGGCTTTGGGACAGTCACAGAACTGGATCCTGGTTCTGGGGTGGTGATAATCTGGGGGATGTTCAGGCCGTCCTGATCCACACCCTCCACCGTCAGCCCCGGAGCTCCACCCAAACCTCCACCTGAGCGACAGAGTGGGAAAGAAACCCACGGTTGGATGACAGGAAACAGGTTGATCTCTGAAAATACTGAAGAAGACCATGAGAGGAAGCTGAAAGCTCAGACGACTCTGTCCTCTTCACGGTCCCCTCACTCTTTTATTTTAGAATCAGTTCTGAAAGTGATTCATGCTCAGTGCTGCATTCAGGTTGTGTTGGAGTTATCAGCTTCCAACCTGCAAACGGCCACAACGTACAAATAATATATTTATATTAATGTGCTATACTGTTAAAAACCACATTGTTTTAACCTCTCACTAACTAAACTAAAAGTTCTGGTACCATCTTGGCTCAGAGGAAAAGTTTCACTACGCTGGTTCTTCTTTTGTCTCACAAGGAGAGCTGCTGTATATCGATGATGTCACTGTGTTCATGTGATGTCACTGAGCCCCTCTGATGTCACTGTGTTCATGTGATGTCACTGAGTCCCTCTGATGTCACTGTGTTCATGTGATGTCACCGAGTCCCTCTGATGTCACTCTGTCTTCAACAACTGTCCCTTATAATCTATAAAGCACCAAACAGTTTCTGACCCGCTGCTGTGTTCTGATCCAACCGGACCTCTGAGGTCGTCAGACATCTGGCAAACCTCCAGAACCCTGCAGGTCCGACTCAGCTCATTAAACCAGGACTGAAGACGTTTGTGTGTCACAGCCCGTCCAGAGCAGCTTGTGGTCTCAGAACTGAACCAGGACTTTATTTTCCAGTCCCGTCTCTTTTCCACCTTCTAGTTTAGTTTCTCTTCCAGTTTCTGAGCTTGCGTTAGTGTTTTGTTTCTTGATGTCTTCCTGCTGGTTTTCACTGTGTGTTTCATCGTGACTGAACTGTGATAAATAAACCTCAAAGCTTGAACATGGTTATGAAGCACAGACAGACATCCACCTGGAGCTTCACCTGCAGCGTGTTGAAGCAGCACGGAGCAGCAGAGCATGATGGGAGTGATGATGATGAGGCAGACGGTGTTATGGTTTGTTTGGCACTTTAAAGGTTCAGATCTACACAAACAGGAGGCGTCTATCAGGTTTCTCTAGGGGTCTGCTGCAGGAGGGCGGGGCTAAGGCTGCTGAGGATCCTGGGAGTTGGAGTTAAGGCGTCTGAAGCGGCTGGCGATGGTCATGCAGCACTGGCGGGCCTGCGCGGGGAGCTGCGACAGCTCCCGGGTCAGCTGGGCGAGCTCTGGCGGCAGGGTTGGCAGCTTGGGAGGGGCGAGGTCGTGGTCACGCATCAGCTTCCTGCAGCTCTCCAGACACTCGGCAGCGGGAGGGAATCGAAGCAGGAGGCTCTTTATCGGAGAGCAAATGTCGGGAACTGGACGGAGAAACAGTCAGAGTCAAAGACGAGACGACGACGTCCAGAAACAAAGAAGAAGAAATTCTTAAACATACAAGGCGACATGTGAGCTTCACTCTGAGGTGTCAGGGTCGGTCCTGACGACACTGAGTTCATGGATCAATACAGTCGTCTTATTAAATTCACGGGACTTGACTGCTCCAATAACAACTAATAATAATAATAACTAATGACTTCTGAACATTAAGTTTTCTCTGCATGTTCATCTTTACACGGTCCCATGAATTTAATAAAGTTCAACAGTTTATCTGGTGAGATGTGATGGATGAGTAAATCTTTACTGCCACTAAATCTTCAATCAGTCGTGTTTATTCTGAAAAACAAAACGTGCAACACATCAAATATGAATCTGATTTATAATCTGTCGCTCCTTCAGGTGTCGCTGGTCAAAAGAGCCGTTCTGAGAGAAGTTACGTTCGGCTCTCACCTCCTCCTCCATCTTCTTCTACTTCTTCCTCTTCTTCTTCTTCTTCACCTGCTGCTGCCGCTGCACCGGCCTGAGAGAAGAAGAAGAAAGAAATAATGATCTGATTCTTCACACGTTATCATCATTTAATAAAACTATATTTCTATAAGATTAAAACATAAACTGTCGTCTCCATGACAACAATATCTTAGCAACCGCGGCTGTATGATGGACACTGAACCTGTCTGTCTTTTACTGGACATGAGGACATCAGAGCGAGGAGGATGTGAGTGATGACATCATGAGGACATTTTACTGACAGGTAACTTCCTGTCGGACCTCATTCTGGACCCGCACACCGCAGGAACCAAAGTCCAGTTACCAGTGATTGATATTTCTTGGTGAATATTCTCCTCAAATGTTAAAGAAGATTTGCATTTTTATTTGAGTTGACTTGTTCATAATTTCTATGAGTGATGGAGAAACAGCCCTGAACACACCATCAGTTTATCTTGGACACTGCAGGAGGTCAGACGTCTCTCTGAGGAGAGTTCATGTGTTTATTTCTGACAGAAGTGTTGATCAAAGCTTTAAACTGAGTCACAAGTTGTGATAAACAGCTGCTGTCAGGATCTAAGTGTTGGCTCACGGTCCAGACCCGAGGACGAGCTGCAGGATGGAGACATCAGGATGAGTCGACCGTAACGATGAAATCACCATCCAGCCAATCAGAACACAGGAGGCTCGTGGTCATGGTACGAAGAAACGTCTGAGGAGTTTCACCTGATCCGTGTCGCTGCTCGGGGCCTCTGGAGCTTGTGGTTCCGGTTGTTGGATGATGGGTTGTGAGACCGGACTCTCCGGGTCTCTCCTCTCCGAGGCCGGCTCCACGTCTGTCGACGAAGGAGTGACTTCGTCTTCAGCTGGACAGACGTCCACCAGACACCTGGTGAAGACGAGCAGGAGTGAGGACAGAAAGAAGAAGAGCAGAATAAACACAGATTCTGAGGGTCACTCATCGTCTGGTGGACGTGAAGGTCTGCACGCTTTTATATCATCGACAAATGTAAGTCACGTCGAGGTCGATATGTTGTACTGGTTATTTCCACTGTTCCTGCAAGTTTAACTACCTGAGTCATAGAGTACTGAACTCTCTCAGGTCCAGTCGGAGCAGCAGGATTCTGTCGTGTGTGTGAACGTTTGCTGACTGTAGATGTAAAAACCTACCTGCTGAGTTTCGCCCTGATTCAAAGAGGAAAAGTTGGCAAAAAGCAACAGAAGAAAGTTTAAATATTCAACATGAGCAGAGAACATGCAGCAGACCTGCAGAGGCTGCTAGCTAACCTGACGCTAAGGAGGCTTAGCTTAGCTTAGCTTAGCTTAGCTTAGCTTAGCTTAGCTTAGCACAACACACTTTGCTTGTGGAGCAGCTGTTCACCTGCAACACATTTATAATATCTATAAATATAATATCTGTGTGCTGGTGTTGTTTCTGGAACGTCATAATGAATCCTGCTTCAGGTCCTCGCAGGGAGAAGACTAAGCAACAGAACCAAGCAGCGACCACAGTGAGAGAACTGGAGAATCAGAACTGGACCGGGATCAACATGGGATAAGAACTCCGGTCCTGGATCAGCACCGGCACTGTGAGACCAGATGAACACTACATGATGAGCTCAGCCTGCAGCAGGAACACTGATGACTGAAGTCCTTCTCACTTAATTTCTGGACGTTCTGGTCGTGATCCAGTGGATCAGTTCTTGCAAAGATACTGAAGCCTGGAGTCATATTAATATATCAGTGTTTGTTTTGTGGTTCTGGACCCGGTGTGTCTCCTGGGGGAGGTACAGCAGGGTCCCCACAGACTATCCTTCTACGACGAGGACGTGAATCATCCTGGTATTCTGTGATTTTCATTGACAGAATTTATGGGTGCAGCAAAGGTCCGGTCCGGTTCTGACAACCAGCCTCTATTAGGAGCGGAGCAGAGCATAACATCAGCTAACGCTACAAAGCCAGAAGAAGCAGAAAGCCCAGCGGATCTGACGGTGCCGAAGAACAAGCACAGGAAGTGGCAACCCAGACCACAATACTTTGGGTTCTCAGAGGTTCTTACAGAACTTCAGAGCATCATGTGATCTAACTACATCAGACAGGTGAACTGGTGTATGGATCAGGAGCAGGATGGGAGTCTTTCTCTCACTGGTCTGATTGTTTCTCCTCTACAGAGGTTCTGTTTGTCCCCTCAGGACTCCTATTGTCCTCACTGTCCTCCTGCAGGATCTGCAGCCTGGACAAGACAGAGAGCCGCTGTCAGACACTTCAGCTCATCGTGTCAGAAAGCAGTGAGTCGCTACAGAGGAAGCATCCAGCTGAGACTGTCGGTCCTCACAGCCAATCACAGCTCCCGTCCTGAGGCGTCACAGCGTGAGGACGTTAGAGCTGCTGACGTCTACAGATGCTCTGATTGGTCCAATAAGAAAACTATCTGTGTTTCTAAACCGTAGATCTGGACTCCATTTTGTGAGCTCACGTCGAGATGTGGTGTTTCTGAGTAGAGTGAAGACTGTCAGGGTCGCAGCGTGGCTCGCTAATGTTACAAGGCCTATAAGGGAAGTTTTTAAATACAAATACTCAGTTACTCTCCTCCAGTTCATGTTTCCTGTCTGTGTCCTCTGAGTCTCTGTGTGACTTCTCCTCTCTACACCTGAACTTTCTCCTCCTCTCAGCTTCACAACAGCCTCGTTACTTCAGTTTGATGCATCTGAGGTGAATTCTGGATTCTTGTTATTTCCCAACATCAGCAGACTGATGTGGACCAATCAGACGCAGCGAGACGAGACAAAGACGTAAAAGCCGTAAGAAGCCGTAAACAGACAGAGAGGGAGGCTGGAATGTGGAGAAAAGGCGTGTTAGTGTCTCGTATCTGCAGAGAGTTTCTGATTTTCTCTCTTTGTTGCTGCTCGGGACGCTTTACCAACCCAACATGTGTCTATTTGACGTCCTGGGAATGAGACTCAACAATCAACTGTCTCTGTGGTGCGTTCAGGAACAGCTGGGACAAATCCTACTGATTCTACCTTTAACTTTAATAGTCTTTGAATTCTGTTAATATGACGTGAGCTTCAGTTAGCTTTGAGCATAAATGTCCTTCAGACGGAGACTTTTTACTCTGATACTCTGAGTCCATGTCAGAGCCTGAACTCTGTTACTGTACTGGAGGGAACAAGCTGGATCAGAACTTCTACTTTGACACAAGCACCTGAATGTTTCCTGAGGACAGACTGTGACTCCTCTGTCTATAAAGGATTACAACACGGGGTGGAAACTCCTCGAGGTGACTTGTGACGCTGTAATATTACAGTCACACTCTGTGAACGTCTAAACCTCAGAACTGAACCAGCCGTGTCACTTTCAGTTGAAGCTGCAGGAGCTACGAGCAGATAGCTGTTGCTGGGTCAGAACTTACTCTGGGTCGTCCTCATTCTCCTCCTCCAGGATGTTGGGCAGTCTGTGGGGAACAGACAGCAGACAGTAACTGGGATGAACTTTATAAACTTATAAGCTAAATATATCCAAAAATGGTTGCTGCTCACTGCTCATTGGACTCTGGCAGCGTTTCGATAACGATCTTGGCTGAATGCTCCACCTCCAGCTGTCGGACGGCCTCCTCTGCAGCCTTCCTTGCCATCTCCTCTGCAACACGAGCCGCCTCCAGACGCTCCTGCTGCAGTCTGGAAGACAAGGACGGACTCAGACATCCAACAAGACTCAAGAATAAATGTCTGAACGACATGTTACCCGAAAAGGCCTCGGGTCAATATCTCACGCCTCGTTTCCACACAGTTTAGTTTTGGGTTGTCCTTACAGACATTCACTTGTCATGTTCTACACAAGAAGTATTTACAGATAGACAGAAATGACACAACTGACAGGGGAGAAGAGAAGCTAACGTCCTTTGATTTTATGTTTCAGTAATCTGTCCACTGTGCTGAAACAGTTGTGCATCAGGGAGGTTCTGTAGGGATGAAGGAGCGCCAGGTTGACTCGGCTACGATCAGAACTACTGAATGTGGAAACGAGGCGTTGCTGTGGGATGAAAAGAACAAACCGAGAGAGAAAGACAAAGACAACAGAGTTAACTAGTCGCTAACCTTTCCTCCAGGTGAGCTAACACTGCTTCTTCAGCATCCTTCTTGATGCTGTCCATCAGTGATTGGTCCATCTGGGTTCCCGCATCTTCTGTCTGCAACCAATCACAGAGAGGACCATCACTCAAAACATGGTCACATGGAAGAATCTGTGTTGCATAATGTCACGTAATATAATTTTCATGTGTGTGTGTATGTATATATATATGTGTGTATATATATATATATATATATATATATATATATATATATATATATATATATATATATACACACACATACATATATACACCTCTCTGACAACCACAGTGCCACCATAGTACCCTCAATGTACTCTGGTTAGCATCATTAACAAAAAGTGGATATAAACATGCCATAATTAGCATGTTAGCAGGCTATGCAGGGTCAGGGGTTAAGTGTTGAAGAGGTGGAATTTCAACACAAGAGAACACAGCTAACATGCAACTTCTAGGAGTCCATCTTAAGTCTTCATTCTAGCTATAATAGCTAACATTAGCTAACAACAGCTAACATATCTAATGTCAGCTATAACAGCTAATGTTAGCTAATTTTAGCTATTACAGCTAAGGTTAGCTAATGTCATCTACCACAACTAATGTTAGCTAATGTCAGCTAATGTTAGCTTTGAAGAAATTAAGAAAATAATCAAGACCGTCACTAAAACAACGTGAAAACACATAAAGTTTCCATCAAAACAGAATGATAGATGATGTATTATATATATATATATATATATATATATATATATATATATATATATATATATATATATATATATATATATATATATATATATAAATCACATTTTTACTGTTTATGTTTTATTTTTCAGTTTTCAGTTTCAGGTCCAATCTAAATATAAAAATGTCCCGTTTGGTTCTGAGCAGATCGTCTGTCCTCAGATTCTGCATCAACACAACAGAACATGTTCTGGATTTAATCGCGACAAGACGTTGGTTCTGAAAGTGAAGAAGACTCACCGTCTCCTTCGTCGGCTGCAGGTTCTCTTTGTCCTCTGACTCCTTGTTCACCTCCTGCTTGTCTCCTTGTTCCACGTCCTCCAGCACCAGGTCCGTGTTCTGCTGCACGATGCTGACTGAACACCACATGGCAGGAAGAGCACGTCTCAGAATGTTCTGAAAATCTGTGTGTGTGTGTGTGTGTGTGCATCAGCCACCAGTTCTGATGGTTCTGTGTGTGAGCGCCTCACATTGTTCTGGCACGGCTCATTTTCTTATTTTATCAAAGAATTGATGAATTCATCTGTTTTGAATCTTTAAAGATTAGAATAAATTTAACAAAACAAACAAAAATATCTGTTTCAGTCATTTAATGATTATTTGATCGACTCATTGATTGATCGATGGATTGATTGATTCCTTCTCTGTGCACTTCCAGGTTTATCAATCTATGAAAACACTGAACAACAGAGACATTCTTTTGAATCCACGTCTTTATTGTCATGAATCAGCTGCCTGTTAGATTTCAGCACAAAAGCCTTAAAAAAGCAAAAGTTGAGTTCAGATCTGCGACTAAACTAAAGTGAGTCGGTGTGACGTCGGTCCAACAGCACAAAGATCACAGACGCCCTGAGGTCACTGTGCTGCCGTGTGGAGGGTTAAAGGAGCAGTCCACATAAACATTAACTCAGTCCTCCTCCTGGAGATATAAAGTGTCATCGTGCACAGAAACAGACTGAAGCAGCTGCAGACTTGATTTAATGATCCGCTGTGTGTTTATCACAGCTGGAGAACACCAGGAACATGCTGCATGAGCTCATACAGCATGTTCCTGGTGTGGAAATCTCACAAATACAATCAGATATAAATTCATTTTCTTTTGTTTGGCAGAGAAATCTTAATGTTTACATCAAGGCTTTGCAAAAAACAACTGAAAGCTTTTTACCATTAAAAGGACTGAATGATCATGTGTACTGTGTACAAACTGCTGCATCTGACTGTCTGTCTGTCTGTCTGTCTGTCTGTCTGACTGACTGTCTGTCTGTCTGTCTGCCTGCCTGCCTGCCTGTCTGTCTGTCTGTCTGTCTGACTGACTGTCTGTCTGTCTGTCTGTCTGTCTGTCTGTCTGACTGTCTGTCTGTCTGTCTGACTGACTGTCTGTCTGTCTGTCTGTCTGTCTGTCTGACTGTCTGTCTGTCTGTCTGACTGACTGTCTGTCTGTCTGTCTGTCTGTCTGTCTGTCTGTCTGTCTGTCTGACTGTCTGTCTGTCTGTCTGACTGACTGACTGTCTGTCTGTCTGTCTGACTGACTGACTGTCTGTCTGTCTGTCTGTCTTCAGTCAGGGTCTCTGCTGCTGTCAGTGTCAGTGTGAGCGACTCTGTCCAGCTCTTCATCTCCTTTTATTTTAAGGGGCTCTCGCCGCCTTTCCCCCTGAAACAGAAGGAGAAGAGCAGCCGGGTTAGAGTCCGCCTCAGCACCGACACCAGTCCTGCCAATCAGCACACAGCTAGGAAACCCATCAACCAATCAATGAGTTCATCAATGCACGTGTGTCTACAGGCTGCAGTGAGAGCAACTTCACATCAGGTTCAACTCTGGAGGTCAGAAACAAGATTCTCAGCTGCTGTGAAGTTTTTTAAATATTGTGACTTAAATAAGCGTCAGTGCTCGATGCCTTGCTCGTGAACACCTGTGATCACGACACAACTGTGTCATTGTTTCAAGCATTGTTTCCTTCCAGACGTGAACCCACATGTCACATCTGTAACATCTGTATATTACCTGTATATATTATCTGTATATTAATAAAAGCCAGCTGCCCTCCACTACCCAGAGATCAGTGCTGATGGTGAGTCGTGTCCAGGTGTCGGTGCGGGTCGGGTTCTACTTACTGCTCTGCACCTCGTCACCGCCTGAGTCCTGCAGCAGGAGACAGATACGGTACCGACATGATCAGTGACGTCTGATCCTGACTAATGTTTACATCACACATGAGAGATGAAGTGTCGCAGCAGCTCACCTGCTTCTGAACCGGCTGAGGCAACATGCGCTCGATCCCGCCTAAGATCCAGCCGACCACACTGTCGAACACAGCAGGGTTAGAATCACACACGGATCAGGTTCTGAACATCAGCAGTCAGTCAGTGTGTCAGACGTGATGCTAGCTGCCTCGAGCTACTGTCATATGTCTGTGTGCTAATGCTAATTAATGCTAACGCTAATGTTTGCTGGACCTACTTGGGCTGCGGCTCGGCTTCTTTGGACGACCTGCAAATACAACAAAAGACAAAAGTGTCTGACTGAAGTGACGAGATTCAGGATGAGGACAGAGTCTCTGCTCGCTCTCTGCTGTTCAGGAAGTAATCAGATACTTTACTGAGATAAAAGTCCTGAATTTAAAATGTTTAAAGTGTGGAGGTGTGACGAGGGAGATTAACTTTCAGTTACAAATGTAGTGATTTCAGAAAAGTGTCCCTGCAGACTAAAGCAGGATTTTACAGTTGTGCTTGTTGAGCTCAGTTTAACTGACACTGATTATTAATCACTGATTATTGTGAAACCTTCATCATCAACATGAGTCAAATCTTTCAGAGGAAAAGCAGAACTTTGCTAAACGAAGCGACGACAAACAATGACTACAAAGTTCGCAGTTCTCTTATAATGAACTGTTTCAGCTGTTAAATGTTACAGGATGATGACATCATGTTTTGTTAAATCTGTAAAAATGTTGATCTTGATGAAAAGCGAAACTGTTCTAAATCTAAAAGTTCATTAAGAGCCTCGTTGAAGTCTCTTTAAGATAACACTTCAACATCTCCTGGAAACATCAGAACTGAACCACATCTTACTTCTCCGTGTCGGCGGCCAGTTTGGCTGCTGCAGGAGGTTCTGCTGCCGGAGCCTCTGCTGTTCAAAGAAGCAGGAGAAAGTTAGAGATGTTTGTTCTGTCTCATCAGAACATCAGTGTGATGATCACCGCTCGGAGCTGAACGCACCTTTAGATGCAGCAGGAGCGTCTGTCTTCGGGTGGATCTCCGGCTGAGGAACCACCTTCTCGATCCCCTGTTTGATCCAGACGATCACACTGTCACACACAAACACACATCGATGAAAACATCCACGTGCAGGCAGGTTGTCCTCCGTCAGTCTGACAGGAACAGGTAACACACCTGGGCTGAGGAGGCTTGTTGTCCGTCTTGTCCTCTCGCTCTGTTTCCACCTTTGCAGCGCTCACCTGAGGCTCGGCAGCTGAAACAAAACAACCTGTTACTGAACGTCTGATGTGAGTCTCAGAAGCTTCGTGTGAAATTAATTTTCAGACCTCAGATTCTCACCTGGTGTCGCAGGTGCTGCTGGTTCAGCTGGTGCTGCTGGTGTCGGTGCTGTCGGCTGCACCTGAGGAGGAACAAAGACAGGAGGTCACATTATGGATGCAGGAGGTGCTGACGACACAGATCAATAACAGTTCGTCACTGAAAGATTAGAACGTTTCTCTGAATCAACACACTGAATTGAAGGTTTTTCTAAGTGAGTCTGGGGACTTTCTCTTCCTCGTCACCTGACCACTGTGACAGATTAACTGCACCTACTCGGCCTGAGGGACTTCTCAGTTTTTCAGTTTTTTTGGGTTACTCGAGACTCCAGATTAAAATCAGGTGAACAGTTTGTTCGGGTTTCTCTGGTTCTGTAGGGAAAGTTTGACATTTTGGAAAAGTATTTCTATTTGCAAGGAGACGATTTCCAGAGACTTCAGGAAGCAACCAGTCCTGATCCAGACGAGCTAGCAACAAGTAAGGTATCAATTAGTGAGATTTAGAGGTGCTAGTGTTTGGACTGGCGGGTCCAGGTAGGGTCCGGAGGGTCCAGTAGGATCCAGTAGGCCCTGGACGGTAGGTAAGGTCCAGTATGATCCAGTAGGGTCTGAAGGGTAGTTAGGGTCCAGTAGGGACCAGTACAGTCCAGTAGGGTCCAGTACAGTCCAGTAGGGTCTGGAGGGTGGGTAAGGTCCAGTAGGGTCTGGAGGGTAGGTAAGGTCCAGTAGGGTCCAGTAGGGTCTGGAGGGTGGGTAAGGTCCAGTAGGTTCTGGAGGGTAGGTAAGGTCCAGTAGGGTCTGGAGGGTAGGTAAGGTCCAGTGAGGTCCAGTAGGGTCCAGTAGGGTCCAGTAGGGTCTGGAGGGTGGGTAAGGTCCAGTAGGTTCTGGAGGGTAGGTAAGGTCCAGTAGGTTCTGGAGGGTAGGTAAGGTCCAGTGAGGTCCAGTAGGGTCCAGTAGGGTCCAGTAGGGTCTGGATCTTCACACTTGTTCATCCACTTTATCTGCAGCAGGACGTCCTGCAGCAGCTTCAGTACCTCGGCTGGCTGATCGGCTCCTGCTGACTCTTTGCTCTTCAGTTCGGGTTTAGGAACAACCTTCTCCAGACCCTGAGCGATCCAGGCGATCATCCCTTTCCTGGAGACCAACAGAAGAACAGAGGTGAGAGACGTCTGAACACCGGAGGACACATCAGGCTGCTCAGACGCCTGAAGGTCGATGATGAGGATGATATGATGAACTAAAGCAGCTGAATCTGAACCTGAAGAGCATTAATGACAGTTTGTTTTTAAAGGCAGGAAGGTTTTTAATGAACGTCTGTAATTCAGTTCTGCAGGATCACGTCGTGATCAATATTAGGACTGAAAACAAAAATGATTTTCTCCTCAGTTCAAGCCGTCTCTGCCCCGTCTGTGTTTAAGTTTAGGAAACTGTTTAGTCACATTTAGGCTGGAATCATCAGCTTGTTAGCATGTTAGCATGTTAGCATGTTAGCACTTCCTGTTCCCTCGTCTCAAAGCCTCTGAGAGTTTCTACATGAATCATCATTAAATGTTTAACACAGTTTTACCCTGAAGTTCTTCATGTGCTAACAACAGTTAGCGGTTGCTAACAAGTGTCTGAATGAGGCTACAGAGGTTGTCGGGGACATTAAATGTCCTCGCAGCAACACGGAGACTCATCTACTCACTAGTCCGTCTTTACAGGCCACTTTAGTTCCACACTGTTCTAACTCTGACTTTACAACTTGTACATTGATCAGTTTATAAAAAACCTGGATAGTAATTGTGCAGTAAGACTCTTAGTGGTGGAGACGTTTCAGTCATGTGACCGTGATGTCGTCTGTTTGTAGCCTAACATTAGCTTCTTACTGCTACACAGTTAATGTAGCTTCACACATCACAGAGTGGAGTTCATCTGTGGAGATTATCTGGATCAACAGAACCTGGACGGATCAGAACCTTTGTGTGGAGGGAGCCAGCGTGATGCTAATTCAGCTAGCTACATACAGTGATCCCTGCAGCGCTCTATTTGGCAAGCTTCATGCTGAAGTGTGTATAAAGCAGCTCAGTATTTAGCAGGAAGTCGTCTCCTGTCTTTACTTACTCGTCTTCAGGTTTGCTGTCGTCCACAGGAGGAGAGAACAACGTCCAGCAGACACAATGTTTGAATCGTTAATTAGATATTTTCACACAGATATCAGAACCATTCAGAACAGGCTGGTCTCAGTGTACCGACACAGGAGCGAGACAAGTCTGGGTTCAGTCAGTCAAGTCAAGTATTAAGTAAAGATGTTGAAGTTGAGTCTGTAGTCTCATCCAGCTGATAACTGTTCCTGTTTATCAATACATTGTTTAGTAATACACACACACACACACACACACACACACACACACACACACACACACACACACACACAGCGTTTACCTGGCGTCTGGACTCTCCTCCTGTGGTCGGCGGTGATGAAGAAGGAGAAACATGGTAACTATCATCATACAGGTGACCTGACTTGAGTCTCAGCTGTAGAACCTGACCCGGGTCAGTGTGTCTGATCTCACCTTGGTGGTCGAGTTGGACCGGCTCAGCATCGGTGAAACTGGAGGTTGAGGCAGAGCGCCGCTGATCCACATCAACACACCGGGCTGAGAACCAGCAGCCGGGCTGAACACACACAAGAGTTCAACTGTGAACTGATTTTGTTCCGCTGACCAACAGAAAATCATGTTTATGTTCATTTGTACGGAGACACATGAGGTCCAAATGTCTGAGACCACGAGCCAGAGGACTTGTGCCTTACAGTCGTTTTGTAATGTGTTTATGTAATGATGATATCAGAATAATATTTATCTCACTGAGGTGTTGAAACTTCTCACACTCTGTTCATCAACATCCTGTTTTATTTCACTTTGGTTCTGGTTGTTGTGGATGTCAGTACAACTCACCCGTTCTCCTCTGCTGCCTGGGCCTCCTGCTTGGGTTTGTCAGCTTTCGGTGCTGTGAATGAAACAGTGATATGTGTTAGTGTGAAGAACAGAACCAAACAGAACCAAACAGAACCGCGTGTGTTCGCTGAGCGACTGATCTCACCCTCAGTTGTGCATTCATCTTGAAATTTCACTTTCTTCTCCTGTCGAAAAAGACAAAATAATGACCCAGTTAATACAGGATTCATCTACTAACACATGTTACATTTATGTGAAACTTTATTTCTAAAGTCAGTAAAGTCACTAAAACATGTGCAGTGACGGAAATGTAACAATATCTGAAACGTTTTTACAGAAGAGTTTTTACAGAAGCTGCAAAACTGAAAATAATAAAAGCTCCAGATGTTTCATGTTGAACATAAAGGGGCGTGGTTTACTTGGGCAGGGGGCGGGGCTGCGGCCGGTGGCTCCTCCTTCTGCTCATCTGTCTTTTTGTTCGGGGGCTCCGGCGGCTGGGGAACGACTTTGACCACCCAACTCAACATCCTGTGACAGACAAACACAGCGTCACTGAACTGTCGTCGAGATTTTAACTTCCACTGGTAACAATTAGTTTGAACCTCTTAACTCTTGATTTCCCTCAGTAGACTATAGTAATTAAAAACATTTATAATTCAATGACAGCTGAGTACATCAGCGGTTGGAGACCCTCTGATGAGACTGAAGCTCCAGTGCAGCCTTGTGTTGGATATTTCACAACTCTCACATGAACATTATCTACAAAGGTGAGGACGTACGTATGTTGTGTCTTTATTGTTAAAGGGACAAAACAACCAGTTGAGTTCAAAAGATTTAATATAATAAAGAAAATAAGTTATTTGACTCATAAACAAATAAAATACAAAGCCAATTAGCTTGTTTCTGTAGCATTTACAACTGACCCGCTTCTCTTAATGGTGTTGAGATCACGTCTGGCTGAGTGTCAGCCTCGATTACACTGACTGATCATGACCCTAATCCACCTCAGGAGGTCTGGCAGCTCCGTCACTGCAGGACTGGACGTCTGTACATCCTTTAATACTGCTGCAGGTTCATCACTTACACTTTCTAGTAAGCATTCAGTTGATACTCATCAGCCGAACAACCAGCTAATGATCAGCCTGTTTGTAACCTGTCATTCAGGTAACCAATTTGGTGTTGATGATGAACTCAGACTGTTAATGACACGTCTGAGAGAAAGCGCAGTCAGCAAACAGCCAGGTAGTCGGACAAGCTCGCTGGCTAGTCAACGATCAGACAGGTAACTGCGCAACATGTCAGACTTTTAGTTTCAAGTGTTAAAACAAAATGATCAACAGGATGTGAAGACATGAGTGCCACAGTGTGAGATAGCTACTGAATTAGCATGCTAACCACATAGCTCTGTGCCAAAAAGAGTCGATCAAAAGCTCCTGTCGTAAACACCAACACTCCTCTGGTAGTCCGGCTAGCTGCACTGCTAACTGAGCTAACTAACTAACAGCTTCTACATTTATGGAACAGAAGACAGTACTCTGGTGATATGCTGCTCTTGTGTATGGACAGTATAAATTCAACTGGTAGCCATTTCTTACATACTGCACCTTTAACTAGCTGGCCAATAAGCTAACCTGTTAGCTAGCTAGTTAGTGTTTCTACAGCTAGCTGACTGGTGAATTGGCCAGTGAGCCAGCTGGACAGTAACCTGTTGACAGATGAATTGAATGGGTCCAGTTCTGTTCCAGTGCTGGAAGGACAAATGTGAGCTGGTGCTGGCCGATATACGGCTTCAGATTTTAGCTCAGAATGACGTCAGGTCATACGCACTTTATTGCCGTTCGTACGATACGTGTTCATCACATTCACGTTGCATGTTTATGACCTGACCTCCATCACAGGAGGTGGAGGACACGGTGCTGGAGTCACAGCGAGGCAGGAAGGCTGCCGGGCCCGACTCAGCACAGGATCGTTTCAGGGAGACATCGTGTTTGTGGCGTCCACAGCAGGAAACTTTAAAAACATCAGCTTCTTCTAAATGTAAAGTATGTTTGTGGCTGAACCCGACCAGAACACAAGCATCATCACTACATGAAACTAAACCTAAAGAAACGAAAGATCACAACACAAAGAAATATAAAGTTTATGTATGTCAATATTTTGCAGAAACGCACATGTGAACATGTATTCTGGTGAGTCACTTCGGTCTCCACAGACATACAACAGCCTCCGACCCTGACTGAGATCGTGATTGGTCCAAATGATTCTGGTTCCTCAAGTGCAGATTTTAATAAACGCTTTTATTAAACCCAAAACTGGAAACACTTTAGTGGATTATCAGATGATATTAAAGCTGCAGATCGTCTGTATATCACACGAGTCAGCACTTCTTGAAGGTCGTTTTTCTCAACTTTATAAGAGCGCTTAAAAAAAATGCTGCGTCATGGTATCATCTGTAGGACTGAAATATCATTTGTGTATATTATCTCCTGTCCTGCCACCTTCTCCGGTCAGTCTGTCTGTTCAAACTTATTAATCAATCAAATTTAACTAAAAACATGGCAAATTACATCAGCAGTTATTATTTGTGCTATAATCTCAGTTTCTACAAACAGAAAATAAAATCCACAATCACAATCAACAATCATGTTTCACCAAAACCAAATAAAAAAAGTGTAAAACAACCAAACAGCTGAAACTAATCCTCTGAACTCTGCAGCACCTCCACAGCAGCGTCCATGAAGCCAGACTGTGGGCAGGTGTGGGTGGGCAGGTGTGGGTGTGGTCTGTGTGTCGGGGGTCTCTCGTCCTACCTGAGTTGTTCAGTCAGGGTCCAGCAGCATCCCACAGAGCAGTGCTGAAGAAACTGTGAAGACCTGCAGCGATCTGAACACTGTGGGAGGATTATGGAGGAGCTCTGCTAACAGGATTACTGAGGAAGTGAAGGGCAGAGCGAGCTGGGAGAGGGTGGGACGCAGATTACACTCTCCAACCCTGAAACAAGAAGGGAGCCTCAGGATAACCGGACTACGGGTCACAGAACTACTGGTGGGTTATTTTAGAAGACATAAGGGCCAGAGGATGAACAGCGACACTGAAGACGTCCTTGTCTATCGTCGAGACGAACAGTTTTCATTTCATCAGAACAGCTTCGGCCGAGGAAGAGCACCAATCTTCAGACCAACACCCGTAGTGGCCAAACTGTGAAATAACACGGTCACGTGAAGCTCTGGGCCCCCAAAACACTTTTCCCATAAGCTTACATTGAGAAAGAAGTTTGTTAAATCTTCTTCTAGAGCGTCTCACCGTCAGATTCTGATCCATTCAGTCCAGTAACACTTGGAAAGAAGAGACACAACATTAAAGTATTCAGTCTGTATTCAAGTTAGCCGGGAGCTAAACTTGCTGTAAGTCTCTAATGTTCACACAACACAGGAGATCTGGGTCATTTATAGCTAGAAACATTGAGCTTTTTGGCTGCATGATTCAGCAGCTTTAACGGGCCGCTGCCTCTGACACCGGGTCCAGATTATAATCTATCGTCCTTGTACTGAGTCTCTGCAGTCCCGAGGGACGAACACGTTTCTTCCAAAAGATTTTCCCTCATGTGGCGTTTGGACGATGGTGGTGAGGTCCAGTCCGGAGAGTCACATCGCTCTGTCAGCACTGAGTCTGATTCTGGTTCTGGTATTGAAGCCGAGCTGTCTGCTCCTGGAGTCTAACTTCTGTCCCTGATTTAGATCCTTTTTATCTCAAGTCTCTTTTTCCATGTGTGATTTGTGACGGTACATTTTGTTGAGGCCCATTGAAACAAGCCGGAGAACCAGAACTGCTTTGCTGTCTGTCGTCACCTGGTCCTGGTTCTGGCTGAGGGGGGAGCAGCAGTTGTTTGGGTTTGAGAGATCACAGAGGGTTGTTTTAATGTAGAAATTGGATTAAAGCTTCAGTCCTGATGGTGTGACTGACAACTGCCGAGCCTCAACAGCTGCAACTTCATTTGTTTTGCACAAGTCAGTCAAAGCACTTCAGCAGTAAACCTCGTCCTGATTGGTCGACTCTGATTCTCTCACATCTTCACCTCCAGCAGAGAAAATAATGTCTCTTTAGTTTGGACACATTTTCTGATACACGGATGTGTTTTAAGGTGGTTTGAAGCAGTTTTGAATGTGAGTCTTGTTTGCGGTGTCGTTGCCAGCCGCCCAGCTGGGAGCAGATTGCAGCAGCTCCAGGTTAAAGCTGTTAATGTGGCCCGAGGAGGATTATCTGCTAACGGGGTTAAATCCAGCGTCAGCAAAACAGAGGATTGGAGCTCAGATGCTCCGGCTACCTGAGCCAGGTCTCAGACCTGAGAACACCTGAGCAGGTTTGTTTCTGATTAGGTATTTTAACTTGACTTCACTTTATTTTAGTCTTCTGTTCCAGCAAGTAACGAGTGAAACTGATGCATCTGAAAAATAATATTCTGACAAACTACCTGACGATTTAAAAGTGATAATATTAATGTAGTTAGATAACTTACAGTTCTGACTATCAGAAATCCTTACAGAGGTCCTTCACCCGACACAAAGTACTAATACCACAAAAACACTGCGATGTAACTGCTAACACTGCTGTGAATACACTCTGTGACAAGTTGAAGTCCTGCATTGACAGTAACAACAGTAAAAGTATTTAAGTTTAAAGTATTTTGTAATTCAAAACATAAATACTAAAATAATTAGAAATGAATGATTCTAAATGATTTATCAACTAATCATTTCAGCTGTACTTTGATGAACTGTAATCTGAAAAGTAACTTGTAACTAAAGCTTTTAGACAAACGTAGTGGAGTGAAAAGTATGAAGTTATATAAAATGGAAACACTGAAGTAAAGTAACTGTACTGTAGTGCTGACACACAGTACAGTACTCGAGTAGTGTCATGATTTAAATATAAATAAATATCAACTAAATGTTATTCTTTACTTTATGAAATGTTTATATCTGGTTTATTTAGTTAAGCTGTAACCAAGTCTGATAACTGTCACTTCATGGTCGAGGTTATTAGTGGATCTGAGGTCCGATAAGCTCACACTGCCCCCCTGTGGAGAGGCTGTGAACTGCAGCATCAGTGTGTGTGTGTGTGTGTGTGTGTGTGTGTGTGTGTGTGTGTGTGTGACGATGGGCACAAGTCAATGAATAACTACATGTTTAATTGTTCAAATCCAAAAACCTCTTATGTCAGTAATAATATAATAGAGCCCACTACAGTTCAGGCAGTGCAGGCGCTGGTTCTGACTGGACTACAGCCCCTCCAACAACAACAACAACAACAACAACAACAACAACAACAACAACAAGTGTTTCAGATTACATTTCAAGCAATAAATAAGTACTTTGGACTGAAACACTCCCTGAGTCACGTGTGAACAAACAGTATTCAGCAGAGGTCCGCCCACATCTGACTCACCTGAGACAAACCAAGAAACTGTTGGTCAGTGTGTGTGTGTGTGTGTGTGTGTGTGTGTGTGTGTGTGTGTGTGTGTGTGTGACGATCAGACTCACCTTCAGACTGAACTAACAACGTCCTCTGAGTGAGTTCATCTACAGGAGAGAGGAGGAGGAAACTACAACACTGCAGACGCTCCACACACTGAAGGTGAGTCCGACCAGAACCAGAACTGAAAGCAAACTTCAGTGAAGTGAAGGAGGAAGTGGAGCTGTGACTGACTGTACTGTCTGCTGTGTTCACAGCATCACTCAGAGACAAAATGGCTTCCAGGTTAGAGGAGGATCTCTGCTGTCCCGTCTGCCTTGACGTCTTTGAAGATCCTGTCGTTCTGTCATGTGGCCACAGCTTCTGTAAAGACTGTCTGCAGAGCTGCTGGACAGAGAGACGAACACGGGAGTGTCCAGTCTGTAAGAGAAGATCTTCAAAGAAGATTATACCTCCTAACTTGGCTTTAGAGAACCTGTATGAGAACGTATTCCTGGGTAGAGACCAGAGAGCTTCAGAGGATCTCTGCAGTCGGCACTCTGAGAAACTCAAACTCTTCTGTCTGGACCATCAGCAGCCGGTGTGTCTCGTCTGCAGAGACTCGGAACAACACACCAACCACAGATTCAGACCCATCGATGAAGCTGCACGACAACACAAGAAGGAACTTCAGGAAACTCTGGAGCCTTTAAAGAAGAAGTTAAAGGTTTTTGAAGAAGTTACAGTGAAGCTCGATCAGACAGCAGAACACATGAAGGTCCAGGCCCGACACACAGAGAGGCAGATTAAGGATCAGTTTAAGAAGCTGCACCAGTTTCTAGCAGAGGAAGAGGAGGCCAGGATGGCTGCACTGAGGGAGGAAGAGCAGCAGAAGAGTCAGATGATGAAGGAGAAGATGGAGGCTCTGAGCAGAGAGATAGCAGCTCTTTCACACACAGTCAGAGCCACAGAGGAGCAGCTGAGAGCTGAAGACGTCTCATTCCTGCGCAACTACAAGGCTGCAGTGGAAAGAGTCCAGCAGCGCCCCCTGCTGGAGGATCCACAGCTGCCCTCAGGAGCTCTGATAGACCAGGCCAAACACCTGGGCAACCTGAGCTTCAACATCTGGAACAAGATGAAGGACATGGTCTCCTACACTCCTGTGGTTCTGGACCCAAACACTGCTCATCCAGTACTCATCCTGTCTGAAGATCTGAGCAGTGTGACAGCAGGAGAGAGACAGAAGCTTCCTGATAATCCAGAGAGGGTTGATTATAACTGGTCTGTCCTGGGATCTGAGGGCTTTAACTCAGGGACTCACAGCTGGGACGTCGAGGTTGGAGACAGTACAGACTGGCTGCTGGGTGTGTTAGCAGAGTCTGTCCAGAGGAAGGGACTCATACTGTCTGATGTTTGGGGAATAATGTTAGACGAAGGTGAATACTCAGTGCGGTCACCACCAGCTCCACCCACTGATCTCGTCGTGCAGAAGAAGCTCCAGAGGATCAGAGTGAATCTGGACTGGACCAGAGGAAAGCTGTCGTTCTCTGATCCTGATACTAACACACACCTACACACCTTCACACACACTTTCACTGACAGGATGTTTCCATTCATTGAGACTGTGGATGAACTCCCAGTGAAGATATCACCTCTGAAGGTGTGTGTGAGAGTGACACAGAGCAGGTAAAGAAGTATTTCATCTCAGGAAAGACGTCACTTAAATAAAACTTTCCCTCTCGGCCGTAGAAGGACAAATACTTTTGAACTTGATGCTACATGAGCAGAAAAAACAGAGTAAAAGTTGAGCTGAGGTGTTCACTTCTACTCTTAACAGAAGCTTTTCTATTCTATTTTTGTTTTTTCAAAATGACCAGAAACAGAGGTCCCCTCTCAGACAGTGGAGGCATGTAGTGCCCTGTTGGTGATATAGATGTGTACGTGTGTGTACATGTGTGTACATGTGTGTACGTGTGTACACGTGTGTGTGTGTGTGTGTGTGTGTGTGTGTGAGGATTCCCCTGATCTGCATGTTGAAGTGTTCTTGGGCAAGATGCTGAACCCCAAACTGCTCCTGATGTGCTGGTCGGCACCATCAGTGTATGAATGTATTTATGAATTACTGTAAGTCACTTTGGACAAAATAGTGATAAATTAAATAAAATCAAAGTTGTATTACATCCATGTACCTCTATTTCTATTTTTGATGTAATAATATTCTGACAAATTACCTGAGAATTTAAAAATAATGTAGTTAGATAACTTACAGTTCTGACTATCAGAAATCCTTACAGAGGTCCTTCACCCGACACAAAGTACTAATACCACAAAAACACTGCGATGTAACTACTAACACTGCTGTAAATACACTCTGTGACAAGTTAAAGTCCTGCATTAAAAACAGTCGTAACAGTAAAAGTATATAAGTTTAAAGTATTTTGTAATTCAAAACATATATACTGAAATAATTAAAAGTAAATCTTCATATTTAATTTTCTAAATGATTTATCAACTAATCATTTCAGCTGTACTTTGATGAACTGTAATCTGAAAAGTAACTTGTAGCTAAAGCTGTTAGACAAACGTAGTGGAATAAAAAGTATGAAGTTATATAAAATCGAAACACTCAAGTAAAGTAACTGTACTGTAGTGCTGACACACAGTACAGTACTCGAGTAAATGTACATTAACTCTTCTACAGATTGTAAACTGAGGATCTGAAGCACAGAGTGTTATGATTTAAATATAAATAAATATAAACTAAATATTATGTGTGAGTGTGTTATGAGTATATTGTGTGTTTGACACTCTTACAGTAAAAAAACAAAATCATACAGCTTTTGATTGTGTTACCGTGGAAACAAAAGGTGTGTGTGTGTCAGTCCAACACACCTCTGAGAGTCAAGCTCACATTCCTGTGGATTACAACACTTTACAGCTCTGCTCACCTGTCAGCAGGAACTCCCTCTTCATTACCTGCAACACACACACAGACACACACACCTGCATAAATCATTAAATCCAATCATTAATGAGACTACAGAGGTTGTCGGGGACGTTAAACGTCCTCACAGTGAACAAGGAGACTCATCTACTCGTTCTGAAATGACAGTCAGGTTTCAAACCTTCGTTCACGAGGAAGGTGTGAGTGTGGAGGGTCGATATACCTGAAGCACCTAATGACGGAGATGAAACCAAGCTCTTCTTAGTGTGTCAGAGAAATAAGTGACAGTGACCATTACATGATGATTAATCCAGTTTGTATTGCATCTGAGATAATCACTGAGTCCTGCAGAAGCAGATACTACAGATGATCTCTGTGTGATTAAACTGAAGTGCCGTCACCGTTAGTCTCATGACTGATCCCACTGCGGCCTCCGTTTCATTCCCAGTCAAGTCGAGGAATCCTTGAAACATGAAAAGTTGCAGAGCTGGCACATCTTCGTCATCACCAGGATCAGACTCTCAGCATATCTTTAGAAGGTGAGTGGAGTCTGTTCCTGCTGCTGCTGGAGGCACCAACCAACAGAAAACAATGGAGCTTTCCGTTTCCCATTAACGTTTCTGTCCACAGCAGTTTCCTCTTTAAGTGTTTCGGATTACGTAACACAGGAAAGAATGCAGAGTCCATCCGACCAGAGCCAACAGTCAGAGGTCCACTGTGTGACAGCACAGAGTCCAAAGTGACCAAACAGAACCGATTCATTCATTAATGGAAGAACAGAGGTCTGTTTAAAGGAACAGTTCACCCAAAACATCACAACTCATCATCTCCTCCTCCTGATGATGAACAATTGTTTTGAATCATCATTTAACCCTTTATTAAGATGATATATCACCTGAGTGGTTATTGATCCTGAACGTATTCAGACCTGAACACATTGATCCTCGTCAACACTGAAATAAAACAGTGACATGAGATGCAGCAGAATCACTGAGAATCAGTGGATATGATTCATGATCTGATGTGAACACATGAAAATCAATCAGCACACTTTTGATTTCATGTATACACAAATCGTCTCAGCACAAACAGCTACACACCTTGTTATCTTATCATTTATGTACAAACATGTAGAGACAGATATAATCACATGCACCTGATCTCTGCTGTGCAATACATTAATTCTGCTCACTGTTGTATTATTATTAATATTCTTATACACATTTTAATTCCTAATGACTAAATGGTGTGCCGTCTCTGTAGTGGAGTCTGAGTGAACGTCTCTGATGAACTGGTTGGGCTGATGAACACTGATCGCTCCTCTCTGAGACTCTGAGACTCTGCCAGGAGTGTGTTGAATGATTTCCAACAGCTGATCTGATTGTAACGGCACTGACTTCCTGTTTTGATCCAAAGATCTGACCTGAAGTTCATCTACAGTTTCTGTTGACTGATTCAGTCCAACTTTTTCTGTCTCAGCTCCACATGAACAGACAGAAGATGTTTCTGGACCTGTAGGTGTTCACAGGTGAGGATGGTGGACGGGACCACTGACTTCTGTTAATATTCACCTACAGTGTGATAAAGTGGGAGCGGTGAGGTGGAAGGACAGTGGACCCACCCACCTTTACAACTACAGCCTCAGGTGAATCACTGCAGGAAGTGACATCACTGAGGGAGGGAGGGGCGGGACGGTCGGTGATGGTCAAAGCTGGTGACACTGACATCATGTTCATTAGTAGACGAGAGCTGCCATCATGATACTCTGCTATGATGTCATGCAATTCATATGACTATATCATACACTACCAACTCTGCAGTGATGACTGTAACTACGTAATTTACTCGAGTTCTGTCCTCAAAGGTCCAGTGTGTTGTATTTGGAGTATTCAGTGCCAACTAGTGCTTACCCCTCTTTCTGAAATGTATTCACAGGATTTATTCACTGGGAGATGAGCAGACTTCTCCTCAGTTCATCTGTCTCACTGCAACATCCTGCTAAGCTACGTAACCACCAGCTCTCATCATTGTCTTCTTCTTCTTCTCCTCTGGCAGCCACCCTCTGAATGTGTAAAACCTGACAGGCCCTCACTGGTGCCAGGTTTGTCTGTTCTGGGCGACTGTGGAAACATGGCGGTGCAACATGGCGTCGTCTGTGGACGGTGAGCGGCTCCCTACGTCGATATAAACATCTCAACACAACGACTCTTATAGGTTATTATATACTAATTAAAACATGTTATCTTCCGTCTCCGACTTTTAATATGCATTTAATATCAGATACTTTAAAATACACATGGGTGACGATATCTTTTAAGTTTTACTTAAGTTTGACTTTTAGGTACTTTTACAACACGATAACAGATTTCTGTGTGCAGACAGAAATCAGAGTCATGAACACAACATTTGTCCTCTGAACTGTAAAATCCTGTTTAGTTATGAGAGTGTGTGATGCTACAGTGACTTCCTGTTTACAGAGGTGACTGGTGTTTATTGGACGGAGCTGCAGATGTTTCTAAGCAACAGATTTACAAGTTTTTTTTATCAGCTGAGACGTTTGTTCAGTTTTAATCACAGCTGAAAGTTTCCTGGTGTCCTCGAGAGTCGTTATCAGCTCCGTGTGAAGTATCTGCACTGTTGCTATGGAAACGGACAGTTTATCGCACTCTGATTTAACAAAGGTGCTTAAACTGTTTCAGATGTCCATGTACACTTCTCTAATGGACACCTGCCAGCCAATCAGAAGCCAGTATCAACTCTGACCAGGCGAGCTGATCTGAGCCTCAGTGAGGAATTTATGTCCATGTGTTCAGTGTGATGTGTAAAAGTCTCGACCACTGAGTCATCCAGTGTGTGTGTGTGTGTGTGTGTGTGTGTGTGTGTGTGTGTGTGTGTGTGTGAGAGAGTATTTATACACCACACCCTGTCCTGTCCTGGATCATAACGGAGCTGCTGCTGCTCGCTGCCTCACTGCTGCTGCTCCTCTGAAGGTAAGACAACATGAATCTCTCACCTGCTGCAGTTTGTTTGTTCAGATTTCAGCTGAGAGGAAACAGGACAGAATCATCAGCCCGGCACCTCCAACACTGTGAGGTGGTTATTTTTAGTACTTTAACTGCAAGAATCATCTGTCGACCGAGTCAATCAGAGTCTGTTAAAAGCTAAATCTAACCCGTGAGACTGGCGGGTGTGGCTGGTTAAAGTCGCTCTGCTCTCTGCCTGTAATTACTACAGTATCATGTCGGTGTCACTTACTGCGGGAGGTGATGAAGCGCTGAGCTCGTTATCGTGTTCAGAGTTCATGAGACTCTGCAGAAGTTCATTTCTTCATCTGGAGTCCTGAGAAAAGATGTTAGAGGTCAGATGGGTCCAGAATTTAACTTCAAAACATTCAAAATATGAGTTAACATCAATCAGCATAGAGTGAAGAGACTACAGTGATGAAGTCAGAGACGTCTCTGTTCTGAAGTTAGCATGCTAACAGCTAGCCTCCTCACAGCCCTCTGTATCTCAGAGGTGACAGTCTGACAGCCTGGAGCTTCAGTTCACTACTGAGTCTAATGATCAACAACGTAAACTCATAAATGTGAAGAAAGGAAACATTTTGACTCCTGTTTTCATTCAAGTTTGTGTCTCTGACTGAAGTCAGACCAGTTTAATCTGCTCGTTAACTCGACGTCAGACTCACTTCATTCAAACTGGACACAAACTGAGTCAGAGTCACCAGAACTGGTTTGTCTCCAGTCTTCTCTGGTTCGGTCCAAATCAATCCTCAGTTCACAGTAACGTGAATATATTCTGTCTCTCCACGCTGATGATGTCCGACTCTCTCTCTCTCCGTCCTCTCCTGATGCGTCTTCTGTCCCCGGAGTCACAGTCCTGGTCAGAGCCGCTGTAAATCACCTCTGTAGTGTAAATCACCTCTGTAGTGTAAATCACCTCTGTACTGAGTTCAGTCCCAGTCTGCTGTTCACAGCTGTTCACTCAGAGGCTGCTGCAGTCCAGCACACCTCCTGCACAGCTAACTACACTTAGCTTCATGGCTAACTAAGCTACTTACTAACAGCAGCTAGTCGCTACAGCCAAAGAGTATACTGAGGAGCAGTTAGCAGTTTGCTGTTCACTATAATTTTAGCACTCTCTGTGAACTCTGTCCATTCCTGTCCATGGGGTTGAGTCTACAAATCTAATCATAAACATGCAGGAATCAGAAAAATAATCTGTTATTATTTCTCATAGATGAATTTCTCGACTGAAGGCTTTTATTTTGAAGTCTGCTGGACAGAGCTGCAGGCAGATGATTCAGTGAGTAATTTGTTGCTGCTTGTGACTAAACATTATCTCACAAACCCGTTGAGTTAAATCATGCAGTTGTACATTTGGACAACAGAAATGACCCAAAGTTTAATGTTCCCCTAAACCTTCAAAATAATGTGCTGAGCATAGATGCTGGGATTTTAATTTGAAAATCTGTCATGAAGGAATGAGCGCTGAGGGGAAACACAGCAGACGTTTGGACGGAGAACATTATTATCAACATCGTACTGTGATGAATGCTGGGTCATCAGTGTTTCTGGCTCCATGTGTGCTCCTCCTCTCTGAACCAACCAACACCAGAACAATTCTGTCTGTTGGACAGAACCTCAGCTTCAGGACTGTTTGTGTCAGCTGTTGCTAGGTGATGAAACGCTGACCCTCACACACTTCCTGTTGATATTTTGCAAGAGGGTCAAAGGTTCTCCAGTTCGTCTAAGATGTATCCAGAACTTCACAGTTCATGGGTCAGAAACTGCTTACCTCTTCACAGAAGTCTGGTGTGTGTGTGTGTGTGTGTGTGTGTGTGTGTGTGTGTGTGTGTGTGTGTTACGTAACAGGCTCCAGACCTCTTCAGATCGGTTTGCCTTGTTATCGGTTCTCTTTATCTGCAGCCTCTCCTGCAGACGCACCCTCTGGCACGACACAGGCAATAAATCAAACACACCTTTCTGCAGCTCTAAACATTAACAGATGTTTGTTTGCTCTATTTTAAGTTCATGTGAGAAAGAAGGAAGTGAATGGAGGAGGAGGAAGAGGAGCATGAGGAAGATGAGGAGGTTTAAAAGGAAAAGTTCTGAGCTAACAGTGTTAGCGTGCATCACGTCTGATGTTGGTGCACAAGCTCGACCGCATGTCGAGGGTGTAAATAACGTCTTTTCAGATCAGTTTGGGATCTCGGGGCTGCTGGAGACAGAGATTACACCTTGCTGTGATCCTGCAATTACATTTTGTTAATCAAAAAACACCAAACATTTGCTCATTTCAGGTTCTCAAATGTTAAATTTTACTGCTTTTCTTCATCTTAGATTACATCGAACTGGATATATTTGAGTGATGACGAGACAGCAAGTTGCAGCCCTGATTGGATCAGTAACTGTTGTCACTGTCGACATCTGACTTCCTTAAATTAATTGCAAATGTCTGTCTGTCTGTCTGTCTGTCTGTCTGTCTGTCTGTCTGTCTGGACTCTGCAGGTCGACTCAACATGGCGCTGGTATCTGAGTTTCTGGGCCAACTGACGCTGTCATACGGAGGGGTGAGTCACCTGCTGACATCACAGGAAACAGGAGACAGGACGACTCTACTCTCAGGACGATGCTCTGATAATTCTGTCAGTATCAAATTAATCAACCTCCAGCATCCTGATTCGGATGTCTGCGGACGCTGCTCTAGTTTTAATCTTCTTCAGATTATGTAACTGTGTGAGAGGATCCACAGTGTCGGTGCTCTGCAGGGTTTTACTGCCATCATAAAGCAGGTACAGGTGTGGTTCTGTTCTCCACACACAGTTCACTTGATAAAGGGAAGATGACCCGGCTGATCATTAATCCATTCAGACACTCTGAACACGGAAGAAACAGATCATGTCTGCACATCTGGATGACACATTTTTCATGCTGCTTACACGTTCAAAGTAAAGGCACCCAAACTACTTGGTCAGGTTCAGGGAAACACAAGTTAAAATAGCAGTTTAAATTCAGTACCTGCGTCTTACAGGACTCGAACTCTGGATCGTCCTTGTTATGACTTCTGTCAGCCGAACCGACTGACTTCCTGCTCACCGACCGGCTCAAGTCCTCCAATCTGTCACTTTTTGTTGATTCTTGTTTTCCCTGTGGACGGATGGTGAAGAAGCGTCTTGGTGCTGTTCCACCAGACTGCAGAGCAGCTTCGCTCCTCAGTCCATCCTCAGCACACTGTTCAAGTCTGAATATGACCTGCTGACAGATGTTAAGAGTAGCTATAGTAACCGTATAGAAATATCTTGTTGGTGTTGCTCAGTATTAAAGGTTCAGTATTCAACTGAGACGGTTTGATGACCAGTTAAAACAGACAATCAAACTCTCCTGCATGATTTTAATATTTGCAGATTTGATCGTCATCTTATTGGGCTTTAGGTTTTGTACATGTGTTTTGTTCCACAGAGGCCACCGTACATACGAGTAGCAGCAGACTGTGAGGTGACACTTCTCCTTCTGTCCTCTGTAGGAGGAGGAGCCCACATTCCCCACCGTGGTGCCGGTGCTGGACTTCGACCCGAACAAAGACGCTGCCAGGATCGAGACGGCCATCAAAACTAAAGGTGAGAGCTCAGCCTGCCACCTGCTGGAAGCTTCCACTTATCACAGTGGGTGTTCCTCCGCTGAAGGTTTACTGAGATCAGACAGTCACACTTACAGTTACACTGTACTGTAGGATGGATGTGAACCGCCAGAGGGAGCACGCTGAACCCGCCCCTCAGTTTTCTGTTGTTTCTCTTTTCTATGAAGGAGCCAGAAGTCTGATTTCATCCGTCACAGTCAGATATCAGATTACTGTCTGGCTTCAGTCCTCTGTGAGCTGTTCAAACCATACCAGCATGTTTCTCCTCACTTTGGAAGCTGACTTAAGTTTTAGGAATTTGTCCAGAGATGTAACTTAATCCCAGACTGTGCAGCAGTGAGGGGATTGAACCTGTGAGAGAGACTGTTCACTGTCTGTGTTCACGCTTCCTGTGATAAAACAGGACATCCTGCAGCAGACTGAAGTTTTCTGACCTTTTTAAAAAGAAACAGTTCAACATGAGGAGGTTAAACATGAACAGACGAATGAAGAAGTGAAGCTGCTGTTTTTCTCTGTTCCTCATGAACAGCTGGGAGAGTTTAGTCATGTTATGTAAAACAAAAGAGCTTTGATTTGATCTGTCGTCATGATGGAAACTAGAGCCAGGAGCCGAAAACAGAATACAGTAGATGTCATGATGGGCTGAATCAGCACACAGTACCTTTGGAGTTTCTTCACATGACATGTATTTCATAACTCAACGCACCCAGAAAACGTTACACAGTTCATGTTGTGCATTTTCTGAAAAAGAATTCACTTTGAAACTTGGATTAAATCCTTGAGACCTTACAAAGGTTTACAGCTGAACTCCAAATACTTTTCGATCTACAGTTAATCGTGTCAGTGATTGTCTGCATGTTCAGCCTCACCAGCTTATTTTGAATTGTGTCCTGATCATCACAGAAACCCTGAAGATGATTAACGTTCATTTAAACAGCTGTTACTGAAAGTTCACACAAGTTTGAAATTATTATGGAATATGTGTATTAGCGAAGGAAGTCAAATTAATATTTTGTCCACATCGAACAAGATGACATCATTTTGCCTGCAACCAACCAAATCATTACAATCTGTGACTTCAACATTTCCAGAACCCAACAAAAAAACATATATATATATATATATATAATCTCTTTATATATATGTTTATATATATATATATATATATATTGATCATGTAATGACTGTAAATGATCTTTAAGTTTTTTAGGTTTTTTTTGGATGTACAGGACAAATTTGACCCAATCCAGTAAAAAAAAAGACATTGAAGGCTGAAAAATACACAAACAATCACTGACATGATGACAACATAAATAATATAACAACAGAGATTCTGAAGCAGCATCTGGAATAATTCAAACAGTCAAATCATTTCAGTATTAGCGAGTGTTCAGTGCTTCTTTGAGCTGTATTACAGTTCTGCTCTGCTGCCTCCTGGCCCCGCCCCCTACAGTGATGTCATGGCGTACTATGGTGCAGCTGTCTCATTGGTGGTTGAAATGGAAAGACAAACACTCCAGCAGATTTAAAGAGGTTCAAACATCTGAATTAAATCCTGCAGGTGTAGACGAACAGACCATCATCGACATCCTGACCCGGCGCAGCTACGAGCAGCGGAGACAGATCGCCTTCGAGTATGAACGACTCGCCAAGAAGGTTCAAAATGTTCCTCCTAATAAACTCTGATGTTCTCTGATAGTTTCACTGTGAAGATGTAACTACAGTACAATCTGCCTCACTGCCATCTGATTGTTACTGAGACATTTGAAATGTTTGAGCCCTTGATGAAGGGATTGTGTGGCCCGTACCTCCTCAGGACCTGATCACAGCCCTGAAGGCGGCGCTGTCCGGCTCTCTGGAGGCTCTGATGTTGGGTCTGATGAAGAGCACCGCTCAGTACGACGCCTCCGAGCTCAAAGCCTCCATGAAGGTCAGATTCTCTCTTGGTCGAATGTAGATAAGTACATGTTCTGTAATTAAGTACAATTCTGAAGGGTGTGTGTGATGTCTCAGGCGTCTTGTACAAACTTTCATAGTCTACAAATCATTTCTGGAGCTTTAGAGTAAAACAACGTCGCTGGCTGAGATTTTTGGGAGGTGATGTACCTATTTTGTGGTGGCTCTGATGGTCTTTATGTTTCAGGGTCTGGGAACAGACGAGGAGACGCTCATCGAGATCGTCTGCTCCAGGAACAACGAAGAACTGCTGGAGATCAAGAGGGTTTACAAAGACAGTACGTTTAGAAGTCTTCTTTCAATAATATTCAATAAATATTAGATTAAAAAAAGAAATTACAAACTAGTGGCAGCTGGAATAAACTACAGAACATCAGAAAAACACATGGTGCCTTATGAGTCATTCTGAACTGTGATTCAGCTCAACAATCTGAGGCCTCCACGTGTCAGCTAACAGTCGGTACAGATGACTGTTAGCATTTCTACTAAATCTGACATAGACGAAGAGAGAAGCATTTATTGGAGCCGCTAAATGTGAAATCTCTGTTCTCACAAGTTATTTTAAATCTTTGAATTGTCAGAAAATCACATGTGACTTTTTTACATGATAAATGTAAACAACACAACCTCAGACTTTAACAACAGGATATGTTGATCAAGACCTTCGTCGTAGCTTCGCTGCGTGGTTGGATTTAGGAAAACTGAATTCTGTTAGGAACTTCACATGTTCTGTACATAACTTATGTACAAGACGTAACATCACCACAATATTTTTAAGTTTCAAATCAAATGCAATCTGTACTAGATTAACCAAAAACAGATGTTCCATTTAGTTCAATCCTGATTGAAAAACAATAGCCCTAGAGTTAGCATGCTGATATTTTAAGTTAGCAGTCATTGTGTAAACAGACGCTAGCACCACTTCAAAACTTCTTATATGTTTGTAGCATGTTAGCTAGCTGACATTTGATATGTAGTATCAACTAGCTACTTACTGTATGTGGATAACATTAGCTCCATCAGATTTAATAACCTGACAGCTGTTTCTTTGTGTTAACATCTTTCATTTCTCTCTGAAGTGTTTAAGAAGGAGCTGGAGAAAGACATAGCAGGAGACACATCAGGAGACTTCGCCAAACTGCTGCTGGCTCTGTTTCAGGTAGCCTAGCTTTGATGCTAACTGATTTATCTTCATGTATTGGAAACTGCTGTGATAATGTTGTTTTGCCATTTTTTATGGTTTGTAAGATTTGAAATTACAGAATGAATTGGGATTAATTATATTAGATTCAACTTTATTGTCGTGCACAGTACAAGTACAGAGACAACAAAAAATAAATGAGTGTTATGAGGATTTAATACATTTTCTTATAAACAGTAAATGCTCTGTTTTCTTTTGTATTGTGGAGGTCATGACTCTTTTTTACCCTCATCTTAATGTTTAAGTCTGTAAAATAGTTTTAGGTTAAATTACTTGATAAGAACAGATTTATATTTTATTTATGTCACTGAGTTCATACCAAAAATGACTCAATAATTAATAACTCATTTGAAGGCTTTACATTTTTAATCCTGACATGAATATATTAATTGATCCACAGACGAAGAGAGATGAACCCTCTAATGTGGTCGACTACGAGAAGATCGACGAGGACGCCAGAGTGAGTCCAAACATACAGATATTTACTAAAAGTTTTTTAAGACTGTGATTTGTAAAAGATAAACGTGGATTTCTTTCAAACTCAGTCATCAATAAATTGTATCTCATGAATGTCCATCAATCAATACATTTTGTCACGTGTGAACATTTCAGTGTCTGTATGAAGCCGGAGTGAAGAGGAAGGGAACCGACGTGGGGACCTGGATCTCCATCATGGCGAAGAGGAGCGTCCCCCACCTGCAGAAAGGTGAACTGCACCTACAACACGACACGGCTGACGTCCTCACACACAGGGTCACATTACACCTCATCACCAGACGACCAATCAGAGCAGAGTGTTCAATATTCAATATTAACATTGTTTATGTCCAGTGCTCAGTGTCCTCTATGTTCAGTATGACTCAGAGTTATTTTATGTCCAGTGCAAATGTTTTTGTTTTTTTATGTCCACAAGAAATGTTATTTCATGTTCCGCACGTTTTTGTATCAATGACAATGTTTTTTTTTAAAAAAACTTCAAATAACAGTGTTTCATTTCCAATATCAGCATTTGTTTGTGCTCAATACCAAAATGTTTAATATGTTTAACTCGATTTAATAAGTCCAGTGAAATATTATTTCTCTTAAGACGTTTTTGTTAATGCTCAATATATATTATTTTTATTAACAATGTCAATATTTTCTTATCTAAGTGCAAACAGATGTCCAAGTCTTTTTATATGCATTACTAAACAGTACATGTATAATGTCATTTTGTTTTTATAACCTTGAAGTCCAGAGGCGACATTATTTAAATTCTTGTTTTCTGACACATCTGTGTGTGATAATCCCAGTTTGGTTTAGGTGGGACAGACTGTGTGACAGTTAATTAAGTGGTAACTTCTCTCTGTTTGTCAAACAGAACTCTGGCTTTGATTTAATTTGACATGCTGAGTCTTCTGACATGTTTGTGTTTGTGCTGTCAGTGTTCGAGCGGTATAAGAGCTACAGTCCCTACGACATGAAGGAGAGCATCAGGAAGGAGGTGAAGGGAGATCTGGAGAAGTCTTTCCTCACGCTGGGTAAGAAATGCCACATCAGAGGTTTTTAAAGGACTATTCCACAGTGATTTTAGCTCCTGGTTATCAGTACAGCACTCTGATCATCAGTGGATTGGTACTCGATGATGACAGGACAGTTGGTGAAGACATCAGGAAGTTTATTAAATGTCCGTCTCTCTTCTCTTCACAGTCGAGTGCTTTGAAAACAGGCAGCTGTATTTCGCCAACAGACTCAGTGAAGCCATGAAGGTACGCTGTCACACTTTGTTTAGTGGTAGAAGTCATTAAGCACATTTACTCAAAAATTACAATTAAATATCATTTTCCTGTAAATGGCTATTTTACATGAGTCATTTTGCTTTCCGCACATGAAGCATTTTTAAATGCAAACACTTTTGTACCTTTACTGAAGTAAGATTTTAGTATTATCTCTACACAACTTTTAAGTTACTTCTAGTTATTCAGCAGTGATAATATTGTACACACCGTGTGCTGTCAGTCCGTCTCCTCTGACGTCTGTCTGTCCTCCATCTTGTTTTCCTGTGTCTCTGCAGAGTAAAGGAGCGAAGGAGAAGGTGGTGACCAGGATCATTGTTTCTCGCTGTGAAGTCGACCTGATGAAGATCAGAACAGAGTTCAAGAGGCAGCACAAAAGATCCCTGTACCAGACCATCGCTGTGAGTACCTGTGTGTCTGTGTGTGATGGACAAACTTACTGTAATCTCCAACACAATAAATGGCCACTGAACACACCAGAGAGAAGTTCTGTACAGACAGAGTGGGAAATAATCCCACAGAAACATTTGTGTTTGTATTTATTTCCTGAATGAACTCTGTAAACACTTTAAATAAACACTTTCAGAAGTTCTTTATTGCTGCAAATAAGAGTCAAACATCAGCAGCACATAGATGATGAGTGAGTCTCTCCTCATCCTTTATAACAGTAGAAAACAATACACACCATTGTAGCAGGCACAAGGTTCCATGTGAACTCAGGTGAAATAACACTCTCACTATCTCCACATCCACCACAGCTGATGTCATACATCAACCGTCAGAACACAAATCTCCAGGAGAAGTTACATGGAAAGGTTACAAAAATACTCCTAAGGATGAACTTAACCATGACTGACTTCTTATCTGTTAGGTTTTTTTTTTTTTACAGCCCTCTGTATATGCTCTGCAACCATATAACTGTCACAAGACAGAAGCCGTGCAGGAGGTTTTCATTCTACACTTGTTAAGTTTTATATGCAAAAACCACATCAACATAATAAAGGGACATTTGAGAATTTCCTTCACATGATGTCAGAATGAAAATATTCTTGTTTAACAAAGAATTCACATATGATTGACAGCTGCCTCATATGGCATCCATTCAGCTATACCTCAGAAATCAACAGTACACAAGATGCAATATGCACATGAAGGGTGGGAGCAGTGTAGCGTCAGTATGAAGATGAGTCAGGATCAGTTATTACGTCAGCAGCAGCAGACGGCAAGATAACATGAGCCTCTGTTATCTTATCTAAACGGAGGTATCCTCCAGTAACACCCACAGTATAAAGGCGAGTATGTGACAACTACGTTCAGGGAAGTCTCAACAAATGTGTTGTTAGAAAGCAATTATAACTTCGGCCTTACAGCTGTGATTTAATTTATTATTATTTCTGAATTTATAAAAAAAGTCAGAATCCTAAAAAAACAAGTTTTCGATCATTACAAACATGTTGACTTCAAAATACAAGTTTTCGACACTCAACATTGTTATGATGTGTGAGTTGTGTTTGTAGTCAGCAGCTACGTTACATCTGACAAACTGTTACCGCCTGAGATTTGTATTTACCACAGTGAAACTCTGGGGGTCCAAATCTCACAAAAAGACAATTTCATTTCAAATTTCGAAGAGATGAAAGTCAAACAGCTGCACTGAAAAAAATGTTTCCCACAAATTAACAGATCAGTTATGATACAATAATGGATTATTAACATTTCTACACAGTAAGTATTTTAATAAAACACGTTAACTTTATTGATCCTGATGATGTGTTCGTGTTTTTCAGGAGCACACTAAAGGAGATTACCAGAAGGCTCTGCTCAGTCTGTGTGGAGGAGATGACTGAAGCCTCGACTGTCTGGACTCTGTTTCCCAGAAGGCCACGGGGTGTTTTTTTTTTTTTTTGAATATCCGCTGACTGCAGGTCTACGTACAGTATTAGAGCCTTTTTGTTTTTACTTCCATAGAAACACGTCATGTCACCTCGTCTCTCTGACCAGCTTCAGTTGTGAAATAAAAACCTTTCACTGTTTGTTTGCTGTTTGATGAAACAACCTGCAGGGGAAGGCAGAGACACACTCATTTACTGAGTTTATTAAAAGCATTTAGAGACGTTAGAAACTCTTCAAGATTGTTTCAAGAAATATATGATAAAATGTTGCTAATGAAAGTCAGAATCAGACACATGACTGTGCAGATTGACGGTCAACAGAGAACTTTGATTTCAGAAGCCAAATAAGTTGCGTTTTAGAGACACTAAGGAAAAAAGTGAGTGGGAGCTGAACTTTGGATAAAGTGGTTCAGTGAATCCCCGCGACCCTGCAGAGGATTAAGCGGCATACATATAATGTACAGATAATGGATGGATGGATGGATGGTTCAGTGAATGTGGTTTTGAAGGTGTGGATGTGGATGAGTCTGTTAAAGTGGAGCTGGTAGAAGGACACAGTGCCAGCAGGCCAGTCCACATACACTCCTACTCTGAAAAAGAGAGAGCGGTACAGGAGTAAAAAGAGGACCAGGAAAAGGAAGGGGGAGAGGGGTAGGAGGAGCAGGGTAGCAATGTCTAGGGCACGGAAGAGAGAGTACGAAATGAGGATATAGGCATGGAAGATGAGGAGGATGAAGAAGAAGAAGAGGCGGAGGAGCATGACAGATGTGCCAGAGAAGGGAAAGGGCAGGCTGGCGTGGTTGACGGGGGTGGATGTTATCCCAGTATTATCCCTGACAGAGTATTTACCATGTTCAGAGTAGAACAGACTCCAGGTCTGACTGTTCTCCCCCCTGTAACCCACTGACACATCAACTCCTTCAAACCAGCACGACTCCCAGTAACAGCAACCAGTCACACCATTAGTAAACAGCAGCTGAATCTGCCTAGATGATCCTCCCTCGCATGCTCCGCCTTCCTGTTGTCATCAGACAGTTTGAATTTACTGTCCATTGTGTTACTGTTGACTTCCAGTTCACAGGCATCTGATGGAGGGAACAAGACGCAGAACAGTTGCAGGTTATTACCGTTTTATCAAGTTTACAACTTTACTTCGTGGACGTATTTATGACATATCGTTTTACTTATTTTTTCATCAACAAGCACAGAGTTAAAAGGTGGCAGCTGCTGGAGCAGGTGATTCATGTACTGGAGGCTTAAAGCCGTTTTTCACCAGTGTGATGAGATAATGTGATGCAGCAAAGCAGAAAATCTGCATTCAGTTTTTCTGTATGACACCTGTGAACAGTGGGTCTAACGTGAATAAGTTGTCGCCCCCCTCCCGGTTTGTCAAAATGTTAATAAGTACACGTGACAATGAGATGTGATCACAGCACACAGCACCTTTTCTTGCACTTTAGCAGGGACTTAAAGTGATGCATTGTACTGCTAAATGGCAAGATGGATTTCAGCCACCTAAAGGAAGGCACACCTAAAAATGTATATCTGTTTAAGTGTACACTTTGTTTTGAAGATTTGGCGCTTTACATTGCCTCAGACAGCCACTGAAAATCCCAACCAAACAGCTTATCTTTGGTGTAATACAGATCTGTGGTGTTCCTGCACACAAGCGCAACTGCCTGCCAACGTTGTACAGTTGAGAGAATGTAGTCTTAAAGGAAAGGGCTGTTTGACAACAATGTAAAGCTGAGGGTGACAAGTGATGAGCCCTGACCAATGCAAAATATGACTGATTACCTAAAAAAAGAGTGGCGGTGCCAGCAGCACCTCTCTGAAGAGGTGAGAGATTTTCAACTTGAATTGTTCGAAGTGGCCGCACAAAAAAGGTAGAGCGCTCTGAATAAAGACGCTTCTGGTCAGAAAAAAAAGCTTTGTTCTCATGAACAAAACCTAAAACACACTCACATCTGCTTGGAAAACATTTCATTCTCTGTGGTCCGCCATGCTCCAACCTGGAGGGAGAAACACGCTCAACTGAAAACACATTCACTTATATCCACCTTAAACATGATGTTCCTCAATCAGAGGGACCGAGAAATGATGGGAGAGCTGCTGGCTGTTCAAGCTGTCTGTTCATACCTGAGGGTCTCCAGTTTACAGTGTGGATCCTTCAGTCTAGCTGACAGCTGCTTCACTCCTGAGTCTCCTGGATGATTGTAGGTGAGGTCCAGCTCTCTCAGATGTGAGGAATTGGAGATCAGAGCTGAGGCCAGAGATGCACAACCTCTCTCTGTGATCAGACAGCCTGACAGCCTGCACACACACACACACACACACACACACACACACACACACACACACACACACACACACACAGCTGCACTGTCAGTGTAAAGTGTTTAAATCAAAACTAGCCCTTTTTCAGACAGTCACATTATTCCACTCTTTAAAAATTACAAAACAAGCGTGAATTCATAATAGCTGTGACCAGCCAACCATGTAGTCATGCTTTCACAAACACAGCCTCAAAAATGTGGAAAAATAAACAAACAGAATATCAAGAGACAGCTGTGTGCAAAGTGTCCATTTTGATGGCCATCTGGTTCTGATGGCTCAGTTAATTTGTGACCTCCAGCACATTGGGCAGTTTGCTACTGTGTGTCTGAGTGTCTTTAAATATCCAAGTTAAGTTATATTATTGTTATAATACTGAGAACAAGCTCTTAGTTAATAGCTTCACTACAATACTGTTACTGCAATTTTTGCAGTTTGTTGTCTCCAGTCCAATACACAGCTGCTTCACTCCTGAATCCTTCAGGTCGTTGTAACTCAGGTCCAGCTCTCTCAGACTAGACAACTGGGAGCCAAGAACTGAAGACAGAGCTCCACAGCTTCTCTCTGAGAGGTTACAGTCACTTAGCCTAGAAAATAATTTTAATCAGTCAATCCACATATCAAATCTAAAAAGTAAATAAAAACTTGCTGGGTTAACTTCTCAACAATCCTCAGCCTGACCAGAGAGTCCCCAGTCTGCATTGTGGACCATTCAGTCCAACAGATGGAGGCTTCACTACTGAATCCTTCAGGCTGTTGTAACTCAGGTCCAGCTCTCTCAGACTAGATGACTGGGAGCTAAGAACTGAAGACAGAGCCTCACAGCTTCTCTTTGAGAGTTTGCAGCCTCTTTGCCTAAAGAGGAAGAAGTATTATAGAAGAAAACGATTAGAAATAGTCAATAGATCAATAGAATTCTAGATTTTCTTAATTTGATGAAAAAGTTAATCTGGATAGGTGTGTGTGCACGCACAGAGCTTTGCTGGATTCTTTGATGACAGGCAGCAGTGCCAGAAGACCCTCCTCTGAAGCACAGTATTTGCTCAGGTCAAACACGTCTATATCTTTTTCTGATGATAGCAAAATGAAGGCCAGAGCTGACCACTGAGCAGGAGACAGTTTGTCTGTGGAGAGACGTCCGGAGCTCAGGTACTGTTGGATCTCCTCCACTAGAGAACGATCATTCAGTTCATTCAGACAGTGGGACAGATTGATGCTTCTCTCAGGAGACTGATTCTCATTGATCTTCTGCTTGATGTACTCAACTGTTTCCTGATTGGTATGTGAATAACTTCCCACTTGTGTAAACAAGCCTTGCAAATGTTTCTGATTGGTCTCCAGTGAAAGACCCAGGAGGAAGCGGAGGAACAAGTCCAGGTGTCCATTTGGACTCTGTAAGGCCTCGTCCACAACACTCTTATAGAAATGTGTTGACCTGAATGTTTCACACTAGAATGTTGTTTGTTCCTCTTCCAGATTGACTCCAGAGTTGATGTAGTAGCAGGTGGTCCATCTTTAAATTCAACAGGAAGACCTTTAGACTGATCACTCTTCATGGACACACAGCTGGACTCAGAGTCTGATCTCTGCTGCTGTGCCCTAAAACGATCAACCAAAGATTCATTCTGACCAGACTGTCAGCAGTTCAAATTACAGAAGCAGACAGAAGATCAGTAAGAAGACAATGGAAGAGTAAGTTCTTCCTGTTTATCAAAATGTAATCTGATGAATGATGTAGTCTCACCTCTGTTGATTAGTTGACTAGTTTACCAGTCATTACAGTCATTGTTAACTAATATAGTTATGAGTCAACAGTTATTGTCAGCTGTTATTCAGTAGTTCAGTGACACTAGTTGTGTGGAGCCTAATATTAAAATCGATTTAAAGACCCAAACAGGATAAACGTGTTCAACATAAACACCTCAATCAGAATTAACAGGCCCCAACTGTTTTATAAGTCGATTAAATAAAAACTGCCCCATATAAACAACCTGAATGTCTGAACCCAGCAGCTGCGATATAAAGCTGCTCCAATTGTGTCATTTCATACAGCGTGCTGGTGTTGTGAAGCCAAAAGAGGTGTGATGGTACAAATCACAACAACCACAGAAATGACCAACTGGAGCGGCTTTATGTCGGCGCCGCTTGGTTCAGTGTGAACAAACAGAGGTGCTGCGATGATATTATATTGATACACATTATCTCTGTGTGAAAAAGCTTATCCTCTCACCTCTGAGCTTCATGTTCCCCACACAGAGAGGATTCAGAGGGACAGAACACTGACACTTGGAGAAACGATCTGAGCCACACCGAGGAGACAGTGAAAGGAAAACTACTGACACACAGTAAGAAACAACACAGGTAAAGGTGAACAGGAAATACCAGAGACAGAGAAACCGGTTTTCATAGGTTAGGAACCCGACACTGGTCCTCTGACTGCTCAGCACGTTTGCATGCTGTTGACCACCAGAGGGCAGCAGAGACTCACTGAGTGTCCCAGTAGGAGCGTGTCACTGTGGTCATGACGTCACCAGGTGACGATTCACCAGCTCACTGTGAGTTTTTACTGCAGGAACAGAAGAAGAGGAAGAAGAAGAAGAAGCAGAGAACCCTCGTCTGATGGCTTTACAATGCAAAATCTATTTTACAGATAAACAAGTTAAAACTTCACTAAAGTTTAAAGACAATCCATCATAAGCATCATAAAATTCAATTTACACAGAGTGAAAATATTAAGAATTTGTTTTTTTACACTTATGACTGAATATACTGTACTGAAATATTAAATAAGTTAAAACAATGTGCAGGAAAATGATAAATAAAAATAAAAAACAATCTAAACTTTGTCATGTCAGGTCTCCAAACTCTCTGATGGGTTCAACATTTGTTCTGCAGACGTCAAAGTTAAAACTCGGGACATCACCAGAGTTTCATCATCATCTGCAGTTTCTCTGGCTTTAGTGTAAAATATCAAACTGGAAAAAAAAAATATTCAACTTGACTTTTTATCTAATTCATAATTTCAGTCATTATCTTCTGTTCTACAAATTAAAAAAGTAAGAAAGATGATGAATTAAAAAATAAAAAAAAATGATTTCATGATAAAGTTTTTCTGCTCTGAGCGGATCTCCTCCTGAGGACGATCAGTGTTTGTTGGATCAAAGTCGTATTTGATGTGAAAATATTGGTTATTAATTACTTCCCAGTAGACTCACATAGACACATATTTGTGAAGTGTGTTTGTGTAAAGTCACATTAATTCATATTTGATAATTAAATCCAGTGAAAGTCAGATAAAAGATTCCTCCGCTGCTGCTTCAGGTTGTTTCTCCTTTAATCGTTCGTATGTTTTGTTTTGTTTGTTTGCTGCTAAGTTTTTAATTAAAGATGCTGATTTTACCTCCAGCAACACGCAGATACAAACAACACAGCGCCACTGATTCTACTGCTGAGAGGAGGAGGGGGAGGAGGAGGGGGAGGAGGAAGAGGAGGAGGAGGAGGAGGAGGAGGAGGAGGAGGTGGAGGGGGAGGAGGAAGAGGAGGAGGAGGAGGAGGGAGGAAGAAGAAGAGGTGGAGGAGGAGGAGGAGGAGGAGGAGGTGGAGGGGGAGGAGGAAGTGGAGGAGGAGGAGGAGGGAGGAAGAAGAAGAGGTGGAGGAGGAGGAGGAGGAGGAGGTGGAGGGGGAGGAGGAAGAAGAGGAGGTGGAGGAGGAGGTGGAGGTGGAGGAGGAGGAGGAAGAGTAGAGAAAGGAGGAGGAGGAGGAAGAGGAGGAGGAAGAAGAGGAGGTGGAGGGGGAGGAGGAAGAAGAGGAGTAAGAGGAGGAGGAGGAGGAGGTGGAGGAGGAAGAGGAGGAGGAGGAGGAGGAGGAGGAGGAGGAGGAGGTGGAGGAGGAAGAGGAGGAGTAAGAGGAGGAGGAGGAGGAAGAGGAGGAGGAAGAAGAGGAGGTGGAGGGGGAGGAGGAAGAAGAGGAGTAAGAGGAGGAGGAGGAGGAAGAAGAGGAGGTGGAGGGGGAGGAGGAAGAAGAGGAGTAAGAGGAGGAGGAGGAGGAAGAGGAGGTGGGGGGAGGAGGAGAAGAGGAGTAAGAGAGGAGGAGGAGGAGAGGAGACGAGAGAGGAGGTGGAGGAGGAGGAGTGAGGAAAAGAGGTGTAGAGGAGGAGGAGAGGAGGAAGAAGAAGAGGTGGAGGAGGAGGAGGAGGAGGAGGAGGTGGAGGGGGAGGAGGAAGAGGAGGAGGAGGAGGAGGGAGGAAGAAGAAGAGGTGGAGGAGGAGGAGGAGGAGGAGGTGGAGGGGGAGGAGGAAGAAGAGGAGGTGGAGGAGGAGGTGGAGGTGGAGGAGGAGGAGGAGGAGGAGGAGGAAGAAGAGGAGGTGGAGGGGGAGGAGGAAGAAGAGGAGTAAGAGGAGGAGGAGGAGGAGGTGGAGGAGGAGGGGGAGGAGGAAGAAGAGGAGGTGGAGGAGGAGGAGGAGGAGGAAGAGGAGGTGGGGGGAGGAGGAAGAAGAGGAGTAAGAGGAGGAGGAGGAGGAAGAGGAGGACGAAGAAGAGGAGGTGGAGGAGGAGGAGGAGGAAGAAGAGGAGTAAGAGGAGGAGGAGGAGGAAGAGGAGGAGGAAGAGGAGGAGGAGGAGGAAGAGGAGTAAGAGGAGGAGGAGGAGGAAGAGGAGGTGGGGGGAGGAGGAAGAAGAGGCGTAAGAGGAGGGGGAGGAGGAAGAGGAGGAGGAGGAGGACGAGGAGGAGGAAGAGGAGGAGGAGGAGGAGGAGGAGGAAGAGGAGTCACCGCTAACTGCTGCTCACTACACTCTTTGCTGTAGCTATTAGCTGCCATTAGCTAGCCAGCTCAGTTAGCCTGTCGGCGCTCGGATGTTTGTTCATGCAGTAGTGTTAAACTTTTATCTCGCTCTTATTTCTGTTCAGTATGAAAATAGGTGTCAGAATATTTCCTTTCTTGACATTTTGCGAGTTTGTTCTGTGTATTTGTGTCACTGACTGTCTGAATGAAGCTGATCCACTTCACACCTGGCAGGTGTGGCGCTGTGGACCAGAGGAGGTGCAGTGTTGATTCTGGCTTCATGGTTCTGCTTCTCGTGGGGAAGCAGACCTAAACAACATGGAGATTAACGCAGTGCAACAACTGGCTTAACGAGTCTGGATGAGCAGGGAGACTCCATCAGTTTGGGTTTTAGATCCTTTAGCATGAACTGGGGGTGAGATTATAAGTACCTGTCAACAGTAGCATGCTAGCTAACGTTAGCCTCCAGCTCTCCTCTCTCATTGGCTGCTGTGATCTGGTTCAAACAGTGTAGAGCTGAAACCTGCTGAGATGGATTTTTGTGATTAGATCTCTGTGTTTGATTGGCCGATGCAGCATCTAGGTGGATGATTTCATGTTGTTTTTATGATAAAAACCCAACCTGAACCCTAATTGCATTAATGAATCTGTAAAGAGTTCATCCTCCAGGGAGCATGAATGAGATCAGGATATCTGATGTGAATCAGTCGGAGGAGACCAAAGGCAGCGAACGATGAATGATTCTGTCTTCGTGATCAAGTTCTTCATGTGAACTTGACTCCCGGCTGCAGGTGTCAGACAGGAAGGAAGTCATGTTCTGATTTAGGTATTGATCAGGCAGACAGACACATCAGCTGTCTCTCTGCTTCAGCTCAGTCACAGCGTCTTGTTGAGCGGTGAGATCAACAGCGACGGATCTTTGATGGCGGTTTGACGAAGACGTCTCACGCTGACTCGTTTCTTTGAACCGGTGAGCAGGAAGTGACGACTGGACAAGTTGACAGCTGGTGAAACTTCAGCTGAGTTCACACAGACTGAAGCTCAATCTGACCGACTGCAGCACATTAAACACCCATCATATCAGTTGAGTCTGCTATTGATCCGATGGTGCAGGGCTCAGCCATCAATCACAACATTTCACTCCGTTATATTGCATCAATTAACTAATTAAAGAACCTAAAAACCTATCCAGCTGAAATAAGAACAGTCTTAATGACAGCAGCCATCTTTGGGATAAACTCTATTTGACCTGAACTTTGACTTTTGAGTTTTTCGGCCAGCAGCGGCTGACTGACAAGTTTCATGTCTTTATAAATGTTGATGGTTGAAACACAACAGAAACAAGATGTTAGCGCCACCTGGAGATAAAAAGATGTCGTACCTATCTACTGAAAATGATTTGTAAGTATATTTTAATACATTTTTAAATGAAGTGGACTTAAACCAGACTTTAACAAAGTTTAGCCTGAATTCAGACGGAAATAATTACAGCTTTTAAAAGTAAAACTAAGCTTATTACATCTGTGTGTGTTTATCACACTTCAGTACAACTTATAGAATAAATAAACATTAATTTACGTAAGAATACAACAGTGGTTAACACAGGGACATGGAAATAATTATATATGTCAAAAGTAATTGCCATTTAGTTAATTTTAATTTAATCAATAAACTTTTTAAAATTACAACTCAAAACAAAAAAACATTAAACTTTGACCTTTTGTAAGTTTCCTAGAAGTAAAACTGAAGTGAGAAAACACACTGACATTATATTTTAATATACTGGAGCAGAATATTTTCTAAGTAAATTGTTACTTTAATTATCTGCAATTTATCATCACTTAAAAAATCAAAGGTGTACAATTAACAACAAAACACAGTTTTTAGAAGAACACCAAAATACAGTTTTAAATATTGTTTAATTTATTTTCTTTGTTAAACAAATCTGTTTAGAAGTTGATTTTTTAAAGGTACATTTGAAATAAACTTTACACTTGTAATTACATTTCTATATTTCAATTATATTTTCAGTAAAATAATACAAACTATTTCTTCATGTTTAAACTTATTTTATTCTTCCCTCCACAAAATGTCTCAGTTAATTTTTTCATTTCTTGTTCATAAATTGAGCTTCCTGATCAGGAGATAATAATTGTTCTGTTTTAATATTTATCTCTGGAAGATAAAACTGCTCCGTCAGTTTCCGTCTCAGGACTGTCGATGTTTCATCATCACGTTAAACTCCAGTTACTGTTTGAACGCCGAGCGGTCGACGTGTTGATGAAGTCAGCAGCCGCTCGTCTGTCAGCTCTCCACGCTGAGTGTTGATCCGCCGACCTGCACGAGTGTTATTTGTTTAAAGCAGAGCTAATCCTCAATTGTCACGCTCCCATAATCCCATCGTCGGCCTTCCTTTTCAATCCCATCATCCCCCCCTCTCTCACCCTCCCGGACCTCCAGACGGCGAGCAGAAATCACCACGACGGCCACTCCAACATGAACCAAATGTCAGCCGCTCCTCCCTCGCGGAGCCGCAGACCGGCGAGATAATTACAGCTGCCATCTTCGTCCTCCGACCGGCGGTGCTGGGACGACAAAAACAGCCTGTGAAGGTGAAGCGAGGAGAGAAGGAGGATCTATTAAATACAATAACACAGATCTGAGTTCAACATTCATCCATGAAGTGTTTCTGAGGTCCAGGAGCCACGAGGACATTTCACAAATACGTCTTCAAACAAAGAATATTTGCTGATGACGGTTCATCAAACCTCCGACTGAACCACAAGACACGAGGTTTTTACAGAAAGTCTCATAAAGTTCAAATTAATATCTGATAAATGTTCAATGACACCTGCAGGTTGAGACAAAACAAAACATTTATTAAAGACCAACAGTGTGATTAATCACCTTGAGGTCACTTGAAATCAAAAACTCTGATTTCACGTCTTTCTGATATAAACAGTGAATAAACCGAGACGCTCAACTGACTCAAAGATAAAGTAACGCTAGCTTTTCCTCTAAAGAACCTAAAAGTGCATGATGCTAACATAGAATTAGCAAGGCTAAGCTGCTCACACTCTATCTAACATGAACTTGTGTAATTCATAAGCTAAATTTATCAGAGATGAGAAAATCTGTTGAAGTGAAATGAGACGAGATGAACAAAAAGACGGATCAGTTCTGCAGTCAGACGTCTGCTGAGGTTTCAGCAGTCGGTCTGAATATGTGTTGTAAACTATAAATGAACATATTCACATCTTTTAAATATAAACTATTTATTTGTTTTTAAAGATGTCCGTCTTCAGTAGGAACCAATGAGCTCGCAGCTGAGAGCGACAGACAGGAAGTCGGACAGTTCTGACAGACGGACGTGTTGTTGGTTTAAGTCTAAAATATAAAATAATAATAAAATAAATAAAATATAACTTGTTTTAAAAGTCAACAAAAATCCTGAACATGTTTATTGTTGTTGTGTCTCTCAGATGATCTGATGATGACCTGGCAGCTCGTCTACAGAACCACTGGAGGGGACGGGGGCTGATGGGAGCTCCCTCCTCGCTCTCACCCCGGGTCGCCCCCGTCCCGCCCCGTCCCGCCTCAGGTTCTGTTTTGATGAGCAGAAACAGCAGATCATGACGGTGACGCTCAGTTTCCTCTCAGGCAGCAGAGAGTGAAAGGTCTCGCCCGGTTTCTTTTTCAGAGAAACGTCTTCTGTCTTTCTCTCGTCGGCTCATTTGGACGCCACGGGCCGGCGGCGCGACTCCTGATGTCACCGCCGCCGCGACCGACCAGCCGAGCCGCAGAGCAATTATCCAGTTCACTGCTCAATCCAGCAACGAGTTCCGGAGCGACACAGAACCGGACTGATAACAGAACAAACTCAACTTATATCACCTGACACATTTTACAGTTTCTGAACAGATAGAAAGACAGAAACAAATCCTTCATGCATAATGCAAACCAGCAGACTGCAGCCGCTCACTGGAGCCATTTAGTGGCTTTCAGCTCGTATCAAGGCTTCAAGTCATGAATTAAGATGAGCACACCAGGCTGCCACATGCACTCCCCCGCGCTGTAAAATGAACAATTAAGAAGAGGGCCGCTAATTAAGCGCGGAGATCAAGCGCCTCTCTGTCTTCGCCCTGAAGGAGGTTCTTCCACCGGGCCTCGGATCAAAGCGACGCCAGAGGACGGCGCCCCGCGACGGCACGTTTCCTCTGGCTAAACGCAGATTAATGCTCCGCTCGCAGGATCCCGGTACAAAAGAGAAAGCTGTGTTTCACAGAAAACTAAAAACTGACACAGGCAGAGAACACAACAAATATTTCCTGCTGAACAGGATCCATGAAAGCGGCGGCTTGTTGAATCATCATTACACACATGAAGACCAAAAACACTTGTTTGTGAGTCAGAACAAAGACGACATTCACACGAGTTCTCTGCGACTCTGCCGTCTTTCATTCTGCTCTCCGAAGCCAAATGCAAATGAATCCGGGCGCTGGAACTCTAAAATTTTTATTTATGCCCGCCTACTGAGTCACACATGTTTAATCTTGCCGTTTCTTTCTCTTGTGCTCTTGTTCTTGGGGAATATGCAAAGTTTATCAGGCCTGCATCCTGACTTTCATGTCGGGCCTTGGCTTCTTGACTGAGACGCAGACAGACGCTGAGAGAGATTGAAGCGTCAGGTAGAAGCAGAGTTAGCCTGCAGGGCTGAATCAGCGCGGTGACGCCCGTGTCTGCTAATCGGCGCTGACACGCTCCTGATGCCAGCCCTTCATTATAAATATTTTTAAAGGGGCTCCGACCTTCTGCGCGCCCCGTCCGGGACCCGAGCGCTGCGTGCGCGGGCCTTTGATTTCTGCTCCTCGGTGGGTTTCAGGCTCGTCATTATGACAGCGCCGCTTGACAGCTCCTCATCACACGCGTCTTGTCGTCTTTTGTGGGAAGTTTTGCAACAATTAGCATAAATATTTCATGTGTTTCTGCCCCGCGTCGTCCCTGCTGCCGCTGCTGAAACAGGATCCGGCTGACGCGTCCCAGAGATGTCACCGAGCGCTGCCGGAAAACGACAAACCTTTGTAAAGTGTACTTTTCTCCCTATTAACATACAAAGATGAAGCAACAGAGGCAAACAGCCAAACACATGTTCCCTTTGTGGAGTCTTTTATTGAACATATTTGGGAGCAAAGAGAGCGGAGTTTGATTACGGGGAAGAGAAACGCCTCGGTGAATCGCGGCCTGCGAGTATGCAAATCTCTCCGCTGCATTTATGAGATAAACTCGTACACATTATTTATTTCACACCAACTTATTTACATTCTAGATGGAAAACCGTCCGCTGGAAGTTTACCGAGGGAATCGTTGCTGCGACACTCGGAGGGCTGACGAGTGGGAGAAAGTCAAGAAACTTTCAGGTAAGTAGTGCAGAAGACTCACAGCTGCAAACTAACTTTCACTCCAGTCGAATCGCTCTGCAGATAACGAAGGTGCAGCAACATTACAAGGGCACGTAACGCTGTGCCAATTAATCTCAGCCTGCCGCCTGCAGCCATCCAGCAACAAGATTAAATATATACTTACATCTGATTTCAAAGGAGTTGTAAACCCTCTCTGGCTGCAGCAACACAGCGCCCACTGTGGAAGACTTTACTTAAGCTCGAGGAAGAGCATCATTAAAATTAAAGTGAACGAAGGGAAGAGAAGAGTTTCAGTACTCGTGCCGTCGGCTACTGTTCAGCACTTCAAAACAAACTGCCGGGGCAGAACCGATCCAGCGCCGCAGTCAAACGCTCGTCGCTCACTATTTGATGTTGTTTGTTGGCGCTGAGTTGATGAGTTTCCCCCGATGAAAGATTCAGATTACACAGAGAGAATAAAACCAAACACACACACGGACCAGCTCGCATGAAGCTGCAGCACCAAGGTCCGACAGCACACCTCAACACGAGGCCGGATCCGTCTCAGAACCTCGACCAGGAGAGGGTTCCAGCGGCCTTCGTACAGAGTGTTTACAATATACAGTTTATTGAATGTTTCTGATCCAAGATGAAACTGACTGAAACAGACGGGCTGGAAACACACAGTTTGTTCAGTTCCTCCTCATGAAACAACTCTTAAAATCATTGCTTCCTTTTCATCTTTTAACAACACTTCGGGTGATACCGGACTGGTTCTGAAGGCCTCACACCCTCACAGAACCGCCCCGTCCTCCCTCCTGTCAGTGACGAGCTGTGACTCGTCCTCACAAAGAGGAAGAAGAACATGTGAAACTGAAGTCAAACGAAGGGACGGAGGAGTTTCACCGTGTGATTCAGCGCTCTCGTCAGCTCGTTTTTCCAACGCTTCAGTCGTGGATGTTGATTCTCTCTCACATCTCGTCTCTTCAGTCTCGATCTCATTACTTAAATCCATCTAAAACACAGTTTTCCTGTAAATGTTGATGTGACTCTCAGCAGTGTCGTCTGTTGTCGGGCAGATCAAACGACACCATCTGTCACTGAACTTCCTAACAAAGCCGTCATGTAAATGGACTCAGTCAGCTGTGTCCTCCATCTCTGATCCTCCTCTACACTTCATATATCATCCACATAATAACCCTCATCTACCCCCCGGTGACCACGAGCCCCCCACCCACCCCCGACCTCACCCACCTTCAGGCACCTACAGCAGCGGTGGGATTTATTACCAGAGACGTCCCAGCAGGGGGAGTTCAGTGCACGACCCGGAGATCCTGCAGGACAGAGAGACCAACATATTATTACAGAAACGATCAGAGTCTGAGCTGAAATAAGAACCATAACATCATAACATAGCATTCAGCTAAATGCTAACATGAATAACAAATGTGCATGAATTAGCATTATGAGCACAAACCTCACAGTAACACTCCAACATGCTGATGTTCATCAGTTCTGCTGATGTTCGGACATAAACGAGCGTACTGGACGTCGGTCTGTTGACCCGATTGTGGCGCTGGATTCAAAGTCGCTTTCAGGATTTTTATGGGTGTTTTTAAAAAGGTGAGTTGGGATGAAAAGATGCTCGTCAGTTCACAAGTTTAACAGCTGATTTAATTTAATAAACTTTCTGCTAGAATCACTGGTCACAGTTAGTCGTCCGATCACGAGGACATAAAAGAACCGCAGCGTTCTGTTCAGGCGGTTCTGAAGTTACCTGGTTTGATTGACGTTGTCCTCACGGCCTGAATGGACCACACTACTGGACAGAACCACCAGAGTTTATTAAAAACAAACCCAACAGGTTCTGAGAGAAGGTTTTTTAATTTGGACCAGTAATCCACTGAACAACAGAACACGTATAGGAATCAGGCAGTCGCGACCCGGTTCAGAGGTTCTTCACGCTCAGGTTCTGGTCCGGAGGGTTTTATCTTCTCTGGTCTCTGCTCATCTTTTCCAGCCGGTCCTGCTGAGAGACTCCATCTCATCTGCGGCTCGGTGCAGCCCGAGCCCGGCCCCAATGAGTTATTATTACATCCTGAGAATATGCAAATGGATCGGCTCGTCGTGTGTGTTTTTGATGGAAGAATACAAATCACGCCGACATGACACTTTTTTAATTTTCCTGATGAATGTAATGCTTCAGAACGAGGAAGGATTGATGACGGGGCGTAATGAACCCTTTAGCACACACAGACTCGCAGGTTTTTCATTACTGTCCCGCCCGAAGACGCTCGGCCACAAATCTGTCCCGGGTCAGCTCGGCTCCGGAGCTCGGAGCGGTGCCGGTCCGGGTCAGAGTCAACACCGACCGTGTTCACATGGGCCAAAGTGATCCGATCAGAGGAGGATCCTTTACTCCAGTTAAAGTTCTGATACCACCCTGACCCAAATACAGTAATCAGCCAGACTGTGCAGAAATATATAATTATTGATTTATTATTATTGTTATTATTCATGGATTAATATGTCTTTATTGTTGCAGCCGGTGACGTTGGAGCTGATTTCATTTTGTTCATGTATAATATTATTTCTTTTGGCTTCTTTGATCTCACTGACGATCAATTAAGTCTTAATGATAATATCAACACTCATTTTCTAATTCTGATCATACAGATTATATTTTCTAACATTATTAAACATCTGGAGGGTAACCTTCATTAAATAAATGTAGAGTATCGGATAATAAAGATAATAAAAGTGATCAGTGCAGCGACACCTGAGCTTCTGGTACCGTCAAATGAAAGGAGTTGTATAATATTTGAACTGGATCAGAAATGAACCCACAGAGAAACTGAAACAGAACCCGGCACCAACACGTCATGGATCAGTCGTTCTCGTCCGTCGAGCTCAATGTGAGCAGCAGGAACAGGGCCCAGGCTGAGAGGGACCGGCCCGTTTCATTGTCCTCAGAACTTACTTTTAAGAAGCCACTTATTAAAATCATAATCACACAAGAACCGTGAGTGACTGCAGATCTTTAGCTCCGGTCTCAGTGGACCTCCCAGCACCAGAGGAACCGTGTTATCAGAACCTCATCAGACGTGGAAACAAGAAGAAACAGCCGACTTACGTCACGTCAGCGTTCCTGTGTGAGAATCCAACAGAATTGTTGAGGCCGGTTCCTCACAGGGAGTCGGTTCTGACTGAAAACTGTAAATGAAGTCAGGCTGATAATGTCGCTGATGCTCTGGGTCAGAACTCAGGCTCAGAACCGAACCTGGTGACAGAAAGCTTTATTAAATGAGAACAAGTCTGCAGAACGGAGCTGAAACGTCTCTGATGTGACGAGAAGACGTTCAGTGTTTTCTTCTACACCTGCAGTCGGCCTTTGTGCTGCTGTGTGTGTGTGTGTGCGTGTGCGTGTGCGTGTGCGTGCTTGCCTGTGTGTGTGTGTGTGTGTGTGTGTGTGTGTGTGCGTGCTTGCCTGTGTGTGTGTGTGTGTGTGTGTGTGTGCCTGCGTGCTTGCCTGTGTGTGTGTGTGTGTGTGTGTGTGTGCGTGCGTGCTTGCCTGTGTGTGTGTGTGTGTGTGTGGTAATGGCCTCCATTCATTATGAGGCCGGTTGATTTTCATTTACTCTCTCAGCCCCGACAATTAAAGGGAGCAGCTGAGGAGGTGATGGAGGCGCCGGGACGCCCAGAGGTCGCCCAGCACTTTAAGTGATAAATTAAATACTATTATCCAGACTCCTCCTCCACCTCCACACACACGCACACACACATGCACACACACATGCACACACACATGCACACACAGTACCACTTAAAGGTATTCAAGTCCAATTCATGAAAAGTGTAATTTATCCTTTGTTCATCGAGGTAAACTGATAAAAAAAGAAGAGTCACTCTGTTAGCAGTTAGCTCTGTGTTAGCAGTTAGCTCTGTGTTAGCGGTTAGCTCTGTGTTAGCGGTTAGCTCTGTGTTAGCGGTTAGCTCTTTGGTACACGGATGTTAGCAGCTCATTAGCTGATTCACCTGTTTATTCATCGGGTCAAACAGTTGGACAACAACATGTATTGTGTGTCTTCAAATGTCCTCGTCGTCATCTTGTGTTATCGTCCTTGTCGTGTCCTCACAATCGTCTCATGGCGTCCATTAGTTTCTTGTCTGTCTTCATGTTGTCCTCACTGCTGTCCTGTGTCTTCCACTCTGTCATTTCTTGTTTTGTGTCCCAGTTTGTTGTTGTCCTCATCATGTGGAGTTGATGTCCGTCTCTTTTCTTTGTCATCTTGTTTCACCTCTCTGTCTGTTTCCCTGTCCTCTTGCTGTCTTCCCATCATTGATTTGATGTCCTCCGTATCATCTGTCTTCTCTCTGTTCTGTGTTGCTCTCCCTTTAGTCTCGTCCCGTCCCATGTTGTCCTCTGTTGTGCCTTCGCCACCATCTTTGTCTCGTCATGTCTTTTTCTGTCCTCTTGTGTCTTCTCTCCTCTGTCTTGTTGTCCCTCGCCCACGTTCTGTTTAATGCTGTCTGTCCCTTGTTTTGCTGTCTGTCCTGCGGCCTCATGCCGTTCTTCTTATCATCTTCACTTGTCTTCCATGACATCTCTTAGTGTCGTCCTCTGTGTCTTCCTATCTTGTTGTTCTCTTCATCATCTCATGTTTTGTCCCTGTCCTCTGTTGTCCCGTCACCAACATCCTCGTCTCTATCACGTCCTCTGTTGTTGTCTCTGTCCTCTCGTGTCTTCCCTCCTGTCCATCACTGTCTCGTCTCTTCTGTCCGTCCTCTTGTCGTCCTGCGACTGTGTGAGACAGACACTTGAGTCCGGCGGATCCTCGTCCACAACAAAACACATATTAGCATTAGAGAGCAAACTAACATATTAGTGTGCCGTTGATCTGACGGGACGCAGCGCGGGACGATCAGTCATCCGGCGGGGGACAAACACAATTACATCGCAGCGATAACAGAGCGCAGAGACTCGGAGAGGAAAACCCTCCTGACCTCTGCAGCTCGGATCCATTTACATGTTTGATGTCTCGTTGAATTAGTATCACAGTGTGAAAGACAAAGCTAATGGAAATGAGCCAGAGACGGGCAGTACTGCTGATTGGGCCTGATATAATTAGAATAATATCACGTCCGGCGTTAATAACAAGGAAGGAAATAAATAACGGGCAGATCGGTTAATAGCGCCGCGCTAAAATGGCTGCGTTTTAAATATGCCGAGGCCAGCGCTTCTTTCTGTTTACTCATGGGCCGCTGATCGTCTGAATATTGATGTGGCGGAGCGACCGGCGCTGACGGATCCTCGGCTCTGGCGCCGGGCGGGGGGGCTTCTTCATCCTGATTATTCATCTTGATAAATACATAAGGACGGACTAAATTATGGCTGTTTTTCAGGCGGTACCGGTTTGGACTGGGTGTGAATGAGCTCTGCTGATAGATGTGAGCAGCCGGTCCGAGAGGCAGCGGCGCCGCCCGCTCACACTTCTCCAGGATTCTTACACTGATTTTCTGCTTCCACAGATTCATCTGCTCCTGACAGGAGAGAAGATGTTGTTCTTTAATTGTTTTTCCTCCTGAGGAGAAAATTATTTGTCATTTTTTAGGAAATTATCAGGAAATTGCAGAGACAGAAAATAAACAGTGACTCATTTCAACCAGGCTGGTTCTGATTGGGTTTTTATTTTCTTCTAAAAGCCTGTTTCACCAGCTGACTGCTGAAAATGAAAAAAGGTGATTTCATCAATACTTTTATTCACTGAATCTTCATCTGCTCAGTTTATGTAAATATATATAAATATATTTATACATATTTATATATAAATTATGTTTGATTGGCTTTTATCTCATGTAACTTTTGTCATGTGAGATTTAACCGAACTGTGTTGAATTATATTCCATTTGATTATTAAAGTTCTTTATTGATAAAATGTAATTATTCAGATTTTAAAAAATCCTGATTTTCTTAATGAGCCTTAAACTGGAAAACCCTGATTTCTGTCTCCACGCAGGTTTAATTAAATAAAAAGGAAGACGGCTTCAGGTGATTCAGACAGGAAGTGAGTCAGAGACGACGAGATCTCAGACTTCATGTTCGACAAGACAAGAAGGAACGTTGTCTGCAGAGATTTTGGGATAGATGATTTTTAATTGGTTTCTGTTGTATCATTTTCTCAGTAATATTTTCAACTTAACACGCTGCTGTACATCAGGTACATAACATGTTCTATAACATGAAATCCATCTGGTGATGATGTTTTTCAGACGTGGTTCTGCAGAAGATTTACTGATCACGAAGGAAAGAAATTAAAACTCAGACTTGAATAAAAAGAATTAACTTTGTTTTTCCCAACAAACACTAAAAGTAATGTGAGCATCTGGTGTCTGTTTCTTACTTTATCACAATAAAATATAAATAAATATAAATCAGTTCATTTTAAAATGAGTTTAAAATAATTTCTCTGTGTTCAGTGATGATTTTCAGAAGTCTGATCTAAGTGGAGGAAACTTCCTTCACGTCAGCTTTATTTTGAAAGTGTCATCCTGAGAGTTCCTCGGCAGCTCTCTGCCCTCTCAGGTCTGATGAGGTGTGTTTGAGTGTGTGTCGGTACCAGAACCACGGAGCGAGAGGAACCTCATTAATGTCACATCCTGCAGAGTCAACGACAACACGACCTGCCGACTCCACCCGAAGAAGAAAACAACAGCGTCTGATTGGCACACTGAGGCACTCTGGGTAAAAACAGAGGAGACACAGAGGGGGGACGTGAACATCCATCGCACTTCAAATATTATCTCACGGCGTCAGGACTGATGGAGCGGCGGGCCGCGACGTACGGCTGCTGACGCTGCCATCATCCATCTGCAGAGTGAACGAGGTCTGAGACTCCATTAGTCTAAATCTACCTGCTGCTTCGCTGATCTAATAACATTTGAATCAATCAACAGTGTGAATTCTGATCACAGCAGAATGGATTATGAAGAGCGGCGGCAGAAGCCGAGCTGCAGCCAGCCGAGTGTGTCGGGTGACGTCCAGAACCACAGAAAATAACTCTTCTGTGGGATTAATCTGGACCCGGGCGGCGCTGAGGAGAAGACGACGATCACTTCCTGTTAATAGTATTCCTGCACGCCGCCAGCACAGCGATCTTGAATTGTTCCGCTCGGTGTCGCCTGAATTAACCCGCCCTCCTCAGAGCGCTGCGAGAGACGAGCTGACGGGATTAAAGCGCCGCTCGTCACATGAAGCACACACTCCACCTGCGACTGTGTGTGTGTGTGTGTTGATGCAGGAACAGCAGCCATGTTTCAGACGACAGCGACGTGAGCGACTCATCACATCATATTTACACATATTTCAGCTTCGTCCCTTCAAACAGAACCACATGACCAGGGCCGGGTCGGTCCGATCACGTCACCGGTGTCGCGCTCGTCCACTCGTGTGTTAAACACGTTCGACTGGCAGCTGGAACGCCGACTTCAGACACACAGACCACAGACAGCCAACAACTGGAGCTCCGACAGGTTTAATGAGAGTCACCGGTTCAGTTTAGACTCGAGCCGGCAGCGTTAGAACCTGGATGCTCCTTAAAACTCCTGCTGAGTCCAAACTCACTGTGACTGTTTGTTCTGAAGGTTAATGTGGAGTATTTAGGAGCTGTGCAAGTGAAGACGACTGTGCCGCGTTATTTTCTGTCTTTTGAGGCTGCAGAGAGTAAAAATAATCTCCAGCGCTCTCTGAACAAACTTTGTGACGGTGACATGACCTGAAAATAAACTCAAACGCTGTTTCAGTGAAACTTCAGCAGCTTCAGGAGGAGACAGACGAGGACGTTTCCACAGTCTGAGTCTGAAGCCGTTTTTATCCTGGGCAGCAAACCGCATATTTGCCCGTCCTTTAGGCGGCTCTGTCCGCGGTTTTAGACAGAGGGCAGCAAACTGGGGGTCTGTTTTGGTCCGCTGATTCTCCTCCTCGGAGGGAACACTTATTTCCGCCTTGTCTGCTATCTAAAAACGAGGCAGAAATGTGCCGGCCTCTGAGTGAGGTGGGCGGAGGTGTCGATGACCTGCACTGTTGTGCGACCCACAGCCGGGGAGTTTTAACACCAGGAAACAGCTGATCACAGCAGTCGGTCCATCACTTCATCCGCAGACATTAAGATGAACAACTGGACAGCTGCAGAGATCCAGGAGATGCAGCGTCTCCTCGGTCTCTGTAGCTGTTTGGCTGTGTTAGCTTGTTGTTGTAGCAGCAAGCTAGGAACCGTCGCTACTTTCAAATTAAAAGCCCCCCGCTAAGAACCCAGTTCTAAATGGGGTGCAGTGTAAAGCTCTTATTTTGAAGACAACTTCATTGTCACTGTTCACAGCCCAACATCGAGCTTCACATCACATCACATGTTTACGTCTACCTCAGAGGCTTTTGGAAAAGGAGGAATATTACGCCTCCGTTTTAGAAAGACAGGCCGGCACATTGCCACCTTTTCTATCTAAAAAGAGCTACTGAGACAGACGGATGAGTTAACATTCAGCGTTTGCGTGAACAGGAAGCTGAAGTGTAAAGAACGTATAAAATATCTCCATGTTCTCAGTCTGTGAATAAAACCCTGGAGATGATCCGTTAACAGTGAGACTTTTTGAGATCGTCCTCCTAAATACAGAAATACATTTAGCTCATAAACTGCAAAATTACACTTTCTCTGATTAAATAAACGATCGGTTCAGATATGTTCAGCTGCTGTCTGAAAGAAGAGCAGGCGATTTGTTTCCAGGATCTTTGGAGGAATCAGAGATTAAAGAAATAAAACTTTGCTCTTTTATGTCTTAAGCACTTTGCTAATTAGCGGAGCGGCAGCGGAGAGAGACGATGAATACATTTTGGTAAATGGAGTCAGATTAATAAAAAGAAAGCAGGAGTGGAAACAACAGGGTGAGTGAACGACCCCCCGGGGAGCCGCGGCCGCTTCATCACGTCGATGAAATGATGCAAGCAGCGGCACATTGTTCTGTCTCCACGTGCTGCTGCTGGAGATCATCAGGCTGCCTCCACATTCACAACAAGACACAACACTGAGATGTTTGTTGAACTAAAATAATAAGTGGACACATTTCAGACACAAAGTTCAGAGTCTGAACACGAGACGGAGCTCAGTCGGACCACAACCAGTGAAAATCCATCTGAGGTGACTGAGACGTTCACACGGCATGTTTGAAAGTTTTCTTCACGTCATGTTTCGTCTCGTTGTCGGACTCTCCTGGAGTTACACTGACAGCAGACCTGGAGTCCACCTGAGGGTTTACACGACTCAACAACCTGCAGAACAACAGTCGAGTTGTTCCTACAGATTATGATGTGGAAATGTTGACTGTTACATCTTTAAGAAACAGTTTCCTTCCTGTTAACTCCTGCTGAACTCACACTTTACATCCTTAACCTGTAGAGTGTAAATCTTTATATCCTCAGGAGGAGGAGAGGAGGACTTTATATCATCAGGAGGAGGAGAGGAGGACTTTATATCATCAGGAGGAGGAGAGGAGGACTTTATATCATCAGGAGGAGGAGAGGAGGACTTTATATCATCAGGAGGAGGAGAGGAGGACTTTATATCATCAGGAGGAGGAGAGGAGGACTTTATATCATCAGGAGGAGGAGAGGAGGACTTTATATCATCAGGAGGAGGAGAGGAGGACTTTATATCATCAGGAGGAGGAGAGGAGGACTTTATATCATCAGGAGGAGGAGAGGAGGACTTTATATCATCAGGAGGAGGAGAGGAGGACTTTATATCATCAGGAGGAGGAGAGGAGGACTTTATATCATCAGGAGGAGGAGAGGAGGACTTTATATCCTCAGGAGGAGGAGAGGAGGACTTTATATCATCAGGAGGAGGAGAGGAGGACTTTATATCCTCAGGAGGAGGAGAGGAGGACTTTATATCCTCAGGAGGAGGAGAGGAGGACTTTATATCCTCAGGAGGAGGAGAGGAGGACTTTATATCCTCAGGAGGAGGAGAGGAGGACTTTATATCCTCAGGAGGAGGAGAGGAGGACTGTATATCATCAGGAGGAGGAGAGGAGGACTTTATATCCTCAGGAGGAGGAGAGGAGGACTTTATATCATCAGGAGGAGAGGAGGACTTTATATCATCAGGAGGAGAGGAGGACTTTATATCATCAGGAGGAGGAGAGGAGGACTTTATATCATCAGGAGGAGGAGAGGAGGACTTTATATTATCAGGAGGAGGAGAGGAGGACTTTATATCATCAGGAGGAGGAGAGGAGGACTTTATATCATCAGGAGGAGGAGAGGAGGACTTTATATCATCAGGAGGAGGAGAGGAGGACTTTATATCATCAGGAGGAGGAGAGGAGGACTTTATATCATCAGGAGGAGGAGAGGAGGACTTTATATTATCAGGAGGAGGAGAGGAGGACTTTATATCATCAGGAGGAGAGGAGGTATCAGAGAGAGAGACTTTATATTATCAGGAGGAGAGGAGGACTTTATATCCTCAGGAGGAGGAGAGGAGGACTTTATATCATCAGGAGGAGGAGAGGAGGACTTTATATCCTCAGGAGGAGGAGAGGAGGACTTTATATCATCAGGAGGAGGAGAGGAGGACTTTATATCCTCAGGAGGAGGAGAGGAGGACTTTATATCCTCAGGAGGAGGAGAGGAGGACTTTATATCCTCAGGAGGAGGAGAGGATGACTGGATTATATTTTTGCGGTTCTTTAATAACAGGCTGAGTTGACGGACCGCGTCAGATGTATGGCGTTCTCTCCGTATTGCTGCAGAGCGCCGCAGCCTCCTGATAACGTGGCGCTCGGCTGTAACGCAGCAGCAGAAGAAGAAGCAGCACATGTTTAATTCATCGACCTGCACGTCCCTCAAGTTAATTCCACCGCGGGCCATGTTTATTTCTGCTTTGTACTTTTGTTTAAAGCCAGTTGTTGACAACTCTTGAACATGTCAAACTATCACCGCTAATAATTGCTTAAGGAGCTGGAACTTTCTGCAAATGTTGGTTCCAGCACAAAACACTCCTCCTCCTCGCCTCCTCGCTCTCTCCTCGCTCCTGAAAGTCTTTCAGATGAATTTTTGATTTTTTCCTCCTCAACGACCGACTCTCAGCAAAAAGATTCCCTCTGTAATTCAAAGCGATGGCTGCGAGAGAGAGAATGAGAAAGAATAATGTAGCACCGCTGCTTCTTCTTCTTCTTCCGAACAGCTTTCATTCTCTTTGTCGTGTTCAGTGGGAAGAAAACTGTCAAGTGCTGCTCTTTTTCTTTCTTTTTTGATTAGTTGGGTTTCTTTTCTCCCTCTCTGACTTTTTGTTCTTGACCCAGGAACCCTAAAGAGGCTCCTTCTTCTTCTGTGGTGGAGTTGGGAATAATAATGTTATGCTGAGGAAGATGAATGGGTACAAGTGTGGCCCCGGGGCGGTATACACCTCTCTCTTTGGGTCAATGCCATTTCTCTTCAGATCGCGTCGCCGCCACTCAACTGGAGCTGCCAGCTGATTAATCCCAATTAGACGGGCTGTCACTTTCCTGCAGAGCAGGAGGGAGGGAGGCAGCGACGGTTTCCTCTCTGACGGAGGCAGAGGAAGAACAGGAAAGAGGATTTTTCCCCGTCTGTGATCTGTCTGTCTCTCTGCAGACAGACAGACAGACGGAGGAATAATGAGTCTCCATCAGAGAAACCGGGCTCGACTCGTCTGACAGCGACGAGGCTCGGCAGCGTTTCGTCTGTCAGCAACAGGAAACATCCACATCACATCGCAGGAAACACGGCGCCCATCTTTGTTCGTCCAGCCGGCGTCAAACTCTCTAAAGAAACCGCCTGATGACACGTTAAAGGTCGAGTGATTTAAGGCCTCAGATTCAGATCAACTATTAATTGATCGTATGAAGGCTGATTAAAGTTCTGATCGCCGCTCAGAATAAAGTCCAGACGGGAGGAAGTGTTCAGTACTCAGTCACATTGTGCCGAACTGATTACTGCTGATCTGCTGAGATACGACATGAGACATGTTACATTAATAATAATAATAATAACAATAATAATAACGATAATGATAATAATAACGATAATAATAATAATAACGATAATAATAACAATAATAATAATAATAATAATTATTATTATTATTGTTATTAAATCCTTCAGAGGAAAAGCAGAGAATCTGAAACCATCTGTGAAGCTGCAACCAGACAACAAAACAAATGGATTTTCATTGACTGATGCTGATCGATGGTTTCAGCCGTAGTTATTCAAACTGTTGAGTAGTTTCATAAATGATCACTGAGCCGTTTGGAACCAGATGATCGATGTTGTCCTTCAGTAATGTTCATCACTGAACGATCATTTCACATTTATCAATAACCTGAACTCATCCAGCAGTAAACTTATCAGCTGACATCAGCTGATCCCCTCGTCACTCGTCTCTCTGACATCGTCTGTTTGAACCCTGAAACTCGTCGGAGCAGCTGCTGTTTCTAACCTGCTGCTGCTCGTCTGCAGAGCGACGCTGTTGTTCGCTCTTTATTTGCTCTGTTGTTTCTCACTTTGTCTTCTTGTAATGAACTAACTGAAGAGCCGGAGCGTCTCCGGCGGCTCAGAGGTTAGCTCTGATGCTCCCTGTTGTTTTTTTGGTTTCTGCAGGCTGTAAACAACAGTTCCACTCACAGTCTTTAAATTACAGCTCATTAAATATTCATGAAGCTTCTTCTGCGAGCGAAGTGTCAACAGGGTGTTTGTCTTTAACCACAGCAATATGGCAAATATTGAAAGCTGCATGTTTTAATGGGAAAATGTGAAAACATGTTTGATACTATAAATGTCTCTGAATACGACGACGGACGGGTGGATGGATGGATGGATGGATGGATGGATGGATGGATGGATGGATCAGCAAGTAAATACAAGGGGACAAGAGAATAAAGGGTCTTCATGGCAGTAATCAGGGATCACTGATCACTCACTCGCTGCTCCGAGGCTCCCAGGACCAAACGACCAGCCAAGAAGATGGACGCCGCGCTCAGAGGTAAATCAGGCGACCGGCTTCTGAGGATGAACCACAACATGACAAACATCCTGCCACAGAGATGGCAGAATTACAAATTTATCACAGGTGACAGTAAACCGTGGCGTGCTGTTCAGAACGACACACTGGAGCGGCATCTTGCTCTGAGCCAATCACAGTCAAGTCTCAGGTGACGTCTCTTCTCACAGGTGAGCTGCGACCAACTGCTCCGGCCTCACAGCCTTCAGTCTGAACACTTTTCAGATTTAAACTATCAGAACAAAGTGCAAACCGAGGCGAGGCCCCTGACAGGTCTCCTGGTCACTGATCTGAACTAATAGACTGAATATTAATGAGCAGTGATTCCTCTCGCTGTAGGCGGGAATCCTCTGGATGTTTCCACGTACAGTCGATGTTTAAATCACTTTATTTAAAGAGATGCAGCCAGAACAGCCATTAAGCAGATTTGAGTCCACCTTAAAGAGGGACGCCATGTCGACTTCATCACTGAGAACAAACAGCACTTTAGGAAACGAGGCGGCGTCCCTGATGAATCTGCCACCGCATCCAGACGGCTCATTTTGGCGGCGTTGGCCCGGCGTTATGGCCGCCATCATCAGATTAATAACCTCCACTCTGGACCGGTGCGGCGATTCAGCCATGGGTTAATTAAACATTTACATATAGATGCCCAGCTATCTATTGTAGTGGGAGATAATTTATACCATCAATATGCACTTTAATCAGAAACTACAGGGGGGCGTATGTTAGCGTGCTCCGTGCTAATTGGCACCACACTGGCTGCTGTTTTGAGTTCACACTCTCAACTCACAGTTTCCTCTGTAATGTGCTTCTCTTCTCTGCTCCATCTTCCTGAGCTGTGCTCTTATTCTGGCGGGACTCTGTTCATCCCCCTCGTGGCCCCTGGATGAACCAAAACATGTTATTTTATACATTAAGCGTCTGTAATTTGTTCATTAAATCCAGATGAATTCTTCATTAAATTGTCATAGCAGCGAGAGTATCAGGGGCTTTTATGGGTCCATACGTGGAGGCTCCAGTAATTAAGAGAAGTTCTGAGGCAGGTTTAAGAGCTTATTAATGAGAGGAGCGTTAAATGTCTTCACACCAATGTGGAGATATGCAACACTTCCTGTTCTGAGCAAAATCTACAAGAAATTGTTATTTCACAACTTATGTATTCTTTGAAATATCAGAGTTCAAAAAAATTCTGAGCGGAGTTTGAAAAAGAGGTTTACGACATTCACGAATTTGCAAGAAAAAAACGGCAGGCAGTACAATTCAGGGAACGAGTGGATATATAATAGTTTATGAATGTGTGATATATATTGGAACTATAAGCCAAAATGCACTTTCCTTGATTATAGCGCCACCTAGTGGAGGAAATTCATGACAACCATAAATTATAACATTTTGCGCCAAGCCTAATGTGTTTGTCAGATGAAATCATGTTTTCATCCATGTTCTCGGAACTGTGACTTAATTAGGAATCGAGCTTCAACAGCAAACACTTGACGTAACAATCACTCGAGGAAAGACGATTAGTGGAAATCGTGTTATAATTAGCACAACGTGTCTGAAAACAATGGAAACCTCCTTAACTTCAACATCTTAGCATTAGCATTTAGCTCTGTGTCCCCTTACAGCCTCACAGAGCTGTTAGCATGGCTGTGGAGTTGACGTGAAAGTTGTGATCAGTAGCTCCGCCCACTGAGCTGTGATTGGTTAACGGGTGGCTGTGAGTCACTTTCTGTCTCTGCTTCATGTTCAGGTGGGTGTTTATTCATGTGAACAGGTGGAGCTGGATGCCGATTAGACACATTTGCAGAATTAATGAGTGTCCCTCCCCTCGCTGTTTGAAGCCGGGCGGAGCGGCTCGTTAAGCTCGTTAACGCCCGAGGAGGGAAGCTGATTGGATGCACAGGGTGGAGGAGTCTCTCTGGACCTTTCTCCTCCTTCCATCCTTCCTTGCTTCTCTACCTTCCCTTTGCTGATCCACATCCCTTTATCCTCACTTCTCCTTGTCTCCTTCTTGTTTTCCTTCTCGTCTGACTCATTTTCTTTCTTTCTCATCCCATTTACTCTTGTCTTAATTCTTCATTGTCTCGCTTTTTTCCTTTTTTTTACGTCCACCTCCACATTTTTCTCCATCTCCTTTCCAGTCACTCTCTCTCCCCTCTACTTCTAAACCTCATCCTCTTGTTTTAACTTCATTTCCTCTCTTCTGATCCCTTTCTTGTTGCTTTACTTTGGATCAGGAGATGATGGGGTCGATCATTAAAGAGGGTTTTGTAGATTTGTTCGTGTACATGCAGCAGAGGGATCGTGGCCCTGAGCGCAGTCTGCCAGGCGTGTGGTTCTGGGCAAACAGGCACCTGTTGTGTCTGGCGGCAGCTTCACTCTGGATGAAACAACAATCTGAGTCCCAGCTGAGTGAAATTATTCATGAAATCAAACACTGTTCAGGCTGTTTACTGTGCAGGAGGACTGAGTGCCGCATCCACACACACCAAACAAACACATGACAAACGATTCAAACACAATGGCTACGACTGATTTACTGTCAGCTGTCAGTCAGAGAGGAAACTAACTGATCATGACGTTGATATGGAGGTTGTTCGAATCTGTTCAGGGTTTGAGAGGAAAGTTGAAACGAGAAATCTTTGGACATAAACACTGAAGAGACTCAACTCAAACTCCCAAAACTCACCGACAAACGTCCAACCAGAGCTCCATATTAGATGCACACTGCAGAGAATTTCACTGTAAAGAAACAGTAAAATAGTATTTTACTGTTGTTTATTTTAACAGTTTATTACAGTTTTTTGGATTACAGTATATGACTGTAGAATAATGGTGGGTTTTTGGGATTACAGTACTTGACGACAGGATAACTGAGTTATGGTAATTTTACAGCGTATCTACCGTAATTCATTTAACAGAATGTTACCGTATTTTGGATTACAGTACAGTACAGTGGGAGAACTGTGGGTTATGGTAATTTTACACAGCTTGACTTTTCCTGTATTTTACTAACGTCTTGCCTTCTGGTGTTTAGAGTGGATCAGAAACACATTCAGTGACAACATGCATTCATCACTGTTCATCTGTCTGTGCTCAGCTGAAGAAAAGTAGCAGGATAATCTAACGGAGGACACGGAGGAGGAGAGTCTCAAAGAGTGGGCAGCACAGCGAGCGCTCACTCTAACGCTGTTTTCAAGGACCAGAAGTCACAGAGCAGAGCACTCTAACACCATCAAACTTATTCAACTGATAACTAATTTCACTTAATAACTCATTTAACTTAATAACTTCTACTAAACTGTCTAAGCTGTGTCTGCCTCAGCTTCTATCATCAACATAGGGTTACAGTGCACATATGAAACCTTACACAACAGATTCTGGATCAGGTTAAAGAAAATACTTTTCAGAAACAAAATGTAAATAACATTTAAAATATAAACTTATGATGGTTACAAGATTCTTACTCTTGTTATGTTGGTTAGAATCTCTCAGACAGCGATCGTGTGTGTGTGTGTGTGTGTGTGTGTGTGTGTGTGTGCTGATGAAATAAAGACCTCTTCTGACAATGAAGATGAATCAGATTGAGACCCTCAGTGTCCCTCCACAGTCTGCTGCCTCCATCACTCCCAGGAGGCGGAGTCACAAACCATCATGACAAACAAAAACAACACATGTCTCCGCCTCCTCGCCTCGCCTCCACCAGGACGCCAAAACAAACACAAACACTTTTTACTATCAAACACCACAGCTCCATCACAGCTCCTCCACACCTCCATCACAACAAGACAGTTAACGTGAGCGAGCGTCTGCAAACAAACACCACGAGGAGACGGATCAGTGAAATACAAACACTGAGAAATAAATCCTGATTTCTCCAAACTTCATTAATACTGAAGCCACTAACTAACAACAGAATATGTTTTAAACTGGCAACAGAAAACTGATCAAAATCCAACAGATCCTCCAAATGAAGTGACCAGAACATCATGACCCGGCCCTGCAGAGCGCCAGAGAGAAGCGTCTTCTGACGGGATGCTGCTGTGGTTAAAGTTCTTCATAATCAGGAGAGGAAGTTCGGACTTGTGCATCCTCTGTTTGTTTCTCTGAAGTGTGGACTTTATCATGTTGTTATCATGGATTTGTTTGGCCATGATAATCGTGTAATTTATCTTTACTGTTATTCTTATTTCTTGTTTTTATCTTTTTTCTTTATCTCTTATTTGTGCTCTTCATGTTGTTGTGATCGTGTGTTTCTGTCTCTTCATGTTTCAGTCGGATGTTCTCTCGTCTCTGCAACATCACCTGACTTCCTCCTTTGCTCACTAGAGGGCTCTGAACCAACACAAACACTTTACAGACTTCTGTCAGGGTGTGTTCAACTGCAGAGCCACATTAAACATTCACCTGGAACCAGACAGAACCAGCTGGTTGTCACTGCAGCAGTAACAGCACCAGGTCCGCTCTGTCGATTCTCCTCAACACGAATATTATAATAATATATTCCATCAGATAAGAAAACAACTAGAGAAAATGAAAAACACATTTTTATGTTGTTGAGTTTGTGGTGAGAAATCCCAAATAAAGGTGGTAATAATTAGTTATCTTATAAAAACCTTCAACTTAATCATCACTGTTTTACAGAGGTCCAAAAATTAGGAATTTAAAAATATATATATTTCACATTCAATTCTATTAAAGATGCCGATACTAAAAACATGATATATAACATTTACTCTAATAAAAGCATTACAATAAAACTAGAAATAAATATGTTTTGAGTAGTAAATACATCAGCTGCTGTGTGATTTAAGATAAAATCAATTATTTATTATAATAATATGATTTATGTATTTATAACAAAAATATAAATGTTACAGATTATTTCAAAAATAAAATCGCACAATTGTTTTTCGGTGAACTGTTTGTGTTTTAACAAAATAATTCATCATCATCAGGAGACACTGAGACAGAACTGGGCCTCATTAAATCAGAACCTCTGGCCTTCGTTATTCCTTGTGTGTGTCTCTTCAGTTTGTCCCTGACGAGCTTCCGTACGCTCGCGTGTCGGTCCTGCAGCAGAGTCACAGTCCAAGTTTCTCCTCTCGTAAACAACCTCGATGAGACAAACTGCTTGAGAAGCTGCTTGCTGTTAATTTATGGAGCTCAATAGATATTTAATGTAGCATGTTATGATACTCAGCTTTTATTACTCCACTTAATTGTTTTTTTGTCCTTTGTTTTCTTTAGCGAGCGGTCAGCAGACAGTCAGCAGCTCACAGCTGCACGAGTCGCTGCTGGACGGCCACAGATCATCAGCAATCTGTCTACAGTGAAACACAAAGAAATATAGATGATAAATAGCTGCAGAAACATCAGAGCCGTCCTGAATTTAGATGTTTGTAATGTTTAGTTCTGATCTGATGTGTATTTTTTGTCTGTTGATTACTTCATGTGACGTGGCTTCATTATCTCACTTGGATTTAATTAATTCTTTTATTTTCAGAGGGAGCGTCAGACTGCAGGCAGCTCAGTGAGGAGGGGGCTGCGTTTGTCACACTGCGCTTTAATTAAGATTAATTGTACCTGTGAAGAGTCTCTGCTGGTGTTTAGCCCGGACGCTGCCGGCTAAACGCCGTCATACCCACTCGTCAAACGCTGGAGGGTCGGTGCAAATAATGATGAGCGGGATTTATATTTATATATTTCATTTTTTCTCATCACTACAAAATCTGACAAATAAAAAGTTAAATTAAGAAAAAAAGCTTTAATTTAAAGCTAAACTGAACAACACACAAACAAAAAAAGACGATTCTTACACGACACAACTTGTCCGATAATCTTGATGTTCTGAAGTTTTGTTCTGTATTGCAGTAAAACACTGATATCTGTCTGTACGTCTGTGTGAACTGCACTCGGACCTGTAACTCATTCAGCAAGTCTTTTGTTTGAGGCTATTTTCAACTAAATGTTCACAGCAGGCTGAAAAAACAAGCTTGAAGTTCTCATGGAGACAAAATGAGTTTGTCTTGATCTGTGTCTCCACAACGGCACTGTACAGGTGATCTCAAAGGTTTTTCAAAGTTGGTGTATTCCTGGAAAACAATTATAAACGTTGCTGATGACTCATCCTGCGCCCTCCTGACCCCAACTTTGTTTCATGTGGGTGAAACTGGATCAAATGTTCTGGTTCTCTGCTGTCGTTGGCATTAACCCTTCCAACAAACACCTCCTGACGGCGGCCGTGTGCAGCCTCCGTGAACGATGGAGGCCGTTTACAGAACGGAATGATTTATGGAGCTTCCTGATGGATCACTGAGACTCTGAGTCTGAGTCCTGAGACTAATATATTGAGTCAAACATGAAAACAGTTCATATTCATCCTGACATCAACGTTGTTCATATGACCTGCATCACTCTCCTCCGTCCACTCATATAGAGAACGATATATAAAGATATTTTGCAGATGAACACGCGGATAGAAAATGACTTTAAATTGCTTTGAACAACAACAAATGTAATGGATGTTATTTCAAAGTTACATAATTTATTCTCGTTTCTGATCCACAACTTGTTAATACAGAAAAAATAAAAAATCCTAAAGAAGGAATTAAAGGTGGTCTTAAATCTAAAAGAAGATTTATATTTAAAAAAAAAAAACATCATAAGCAAAATCTTATAATATTGACGTTTTTATAACATTGTTCTTTTTTTTAATTTTACTTCTTTAAAAGGAAATTTCCTGCGTCTGTTTCGAGCGAGTGAGCCGTCACCGCAGCTCATTTCCCACTGAGGATAAACGGGCCGGAGACGGAACATTTCCCATGAGTCCGTCTGTCTGTCACGGATGGAGCGGCGGCTCTAAGCAGACCCGTCCCATCTTAATCTGTTCTGCATGCTAAGCAGAGCGCCGCCCCCTCCTCCTCCTTAGATTGTTATAAATGCTGTTTATGGTCTTGCTATGACAACTGTGAAGGGCACGACGGAGGATTTATCACAGGATTATCTCCTCAACCAATGAATAGACGGGACGGGTTGTAAATGACCCTGCAGGGTAATAAAAGGAGATGCTGCTCTGCCGGGACAATAAGAGGAGGAGGTGTTGTTATTATTAATAATAATAATATTAATACGATAGACAGACAGATAGACTCACTTCCATTCAGTCGTGTTTGTTTGTGTGCTGTATTTAAGTTTTTATTGATTTTAAAGAAAGAGCTGCAGATGGCAGCAGGCAGGTCTGTACATTACTTCAGGGCTACAGGAGGAAGACGATTAGAGGACATGATGTAGAAATGTGATGAGGAAGTTAAATCAACATTTACAGGAGGTAGAATCCACCAAGCAGAGACTCCAATCTTTAATCTGTTTGTTGTTCCCTGACGCCTTCAAACATACACATTTATACTGACTATATCAGAAACGCACCTTAATAAACATAAATCAGGAGTCTCGACAGCAGTGTCAAATCTGTCAAATCCCACCACATGTTTCTGACAAATATTATGTGGGACAGAAAAATGTTTGTGACCATTAAAGGTCCCATATTATACTATTTTTCATCAATTTCACACAGCTGCCAGAGGTCCAACAACACTGTCAGACCTGTCTCCATCACATCTTTACACAGACCTGTCTCCATCACGTCTTTACACAGACCTGTCTCCATCACGTCTTTACACAGACCTGTCTCCATCACGTCTTTACACAGACCTGTCTCCATCTTTACACAGACCTGTCTCGATCACATCTTTACACAGACCCGTCTCCATCACATCTTTACACAGACCTGTCTCCATCACGTCTTTACACAGACCTGTCTCCATCTTTACACAGACCTGTCTCGATCACATCTTTACACAGACCTGTCTCCATCACGTCTTTACACAGACCTGTCTCCATCTTTACACAGACCTGTCTCGATCACATCTTTACACAGACCCGTCTCCATCACATCTTTACACAGACCTGTCTCCATCATGTCTTTACACAGACCTGTCTCCATCACGTCTTTACACAGACCTGTCTCCATCACATCTTTACACAGACCTGTCTCCATCACATCTTTACACAGACCCGTCTCCATCACATCTTTACACAGACCCGTCTCCATCTTTACACAGACCCGTCTCCATCTTTACACAGACCTGTCTCCACCAACGCTACATTGCTTGATTACCTCACACACTGCACAGCTCGACGGTGAACTAATCACACTTCTAGTAAAAGCTAATTCTGAAACTGTGACTAACAAAAAGGTGATTCAAAGAAGCACAATTATAATTTGCAGTAAGCAGCACTCACACCAAATGTGTTAGAGAAGGATAAAATAATCAGAAAATTGGATTCACAAAGGTAGACTGGGTTTGTTATTAGTTAACTGTCCCTCATTCCAGGACGAAACAGGTTATCATCAGGAAGAACAACACGGTAACTCAACGTTAACATGCTAGGTTAGCGGCTAACACTGGTTCGCAGTAGACTGAGCACAGACACACCCACTTTGGTTTGCAGTCTGTTGGAGCAAACCAAAGTAAAGAGCTCCGTCAGCAGCTTCAGTGTCTGAACACGCTGCTGATCTGAACACTGAAACATTCACTGAAAAGCCTCAATACCGAAAAATAGGTCAGGAAAACAAAGCTGTCTTCTGCCAAATGTCGAACATTTTAATGAGCCAAGAAAACAGTCCCATGTTTGACTTGTTATCTGGAGCATATGGCGGCTGGAAGGCGTGGCCCCACAGTCCCCCAATACTAACGTCCCCGGGCCCCTGAGAGCCTCAGGGTGTCAGTTTTTAGAGCTCTGCCACTACAAAGACAGCAGGACTGCCAGTCACATGTGAACCATTCTGTTAAACTGGGTTCACGTCTACACATGTAAACACCAAAACCTGCCAACACAGCGACACTTTCAGACCGGTACCTCGTTCTCACGACAAGATTCAGCTGCTGACAGCACGATCTGTGTTTCTATCCTCACTCCTGCAATCCTTCTTTCACTGGGACAGAAAACCTGACAGTGAACATCTTCAGTCCCCGAACCTCCTCAGATATTTGTAGGGCAACCTCAAAGACACAAAGCCTTCTCCTCAAAGACACACTGAACCAACTCAACCTCTCACAGAACCTCCTGAATAACCCCTAGAACCTGAAACTGAGAACCTTCTGAAGAACAATTGGACCCTCCTGAGACATGAACTGAACCTCCTCAAAGACACTGTTGCAACTTAAACACTCATTAAAATACGTCTTCAAAAACCTAAAGAACATTCTCAGGGACACCTACAATGTTTGAAACATCTCTGAATCCAACTTGTAGACGTCCAAGAGCATTTCAAACACCCACAGAACACCTGGGAGGACACCTGGAACCTCCTCAAACATTCTTAACACCTCCCATAATAAAGCTAAAACCTACACCATGGTCTCTGGACTCTACCACCTACTCATAGTCATCTAAAATCCCTCCAACCACCAACAGAACATCGACACAAGATGTCACGAAGAACCTCCTCTTGGACCCTGGGTAGCTCCTCGGAGACACATCGAACACCTCCTTCATCTAGAACGCCAGCAAAAAAAAAAATCACAGAATGTACTCGCAAACATCTAAAATGCTTTCAGAGATCCAAAACCTGTTCAAACACCCACAGAACTTGCTCAACGACACGTAAAGCCTCCAGAACCACCAACAGAACCCCAAAAGAACCTCAACAACAACCAAGAACCTGGCGAAGGAGCCAGTGTACCATCCAAAAGTCTCCTTCCCCCAAACATCTTGAACCGTGAACCTGGTCTCTGGAGCTGTTTCAGGATGTTCCGATAATGTTTGTGATTTTTCTCTGCATGGTTCTGTTTGTGAGGACACTTTGTTCTGTCAGTTTCACAGTATGACACCAGTATGACACCAGTATGGGACATTAAAGATGCCCCTTAATTTCTTTTCACGTGTTTCATTGCCTAAACAGAAAATCCCCAGATTTAACACCCCTGCTGTGACGGCTGAAACTCCATCAGAGCATCAGCAGAATAAAGAATAAGTGTGAGATGTAAATGCAGATTAAACAGACAGACTGTAAACTAGCAGCCGTGGAAAGAAACAATGCAGCCGACTCCCTGGAGACTGCAGCCTAATCCTCGCAAACGCTTAAACTCCCCATTAAATATTTAATGAGCACAAAGAGGGAACCGACTGTGTAAAGTGAAACAGAGACAGACACCGCGGCAGCGTCCATGTTTAACAAAGATGCTGCTGAGGACGGGGAGCTGGAGAGGAGGGGCGTCCCCTGAGAACCAACAACCATCCAGAGACCCGGCGTGAGGGGAGACGGCAGGACGTCTGCAGGAGGAAGTGCTATTATGTTCAGAATCGGTGGCATATTGTCAACGTATCAGCACACTTTCTGTGATTTGTTCATTTTAAACAGGGGGCGGCCTGATGGGAGGGTCAGGGTCCCAGAAAGGATCCCAGAAACATTACAGGGACGAGATGAGAATACTTCAGGCTGCAGCGTCTCTGTGATCCTCCACCATGCTCCTCTGGTCATGAAGGTGACACCATGTTACAGTAAAGTAGCTGAAGCAGAGTATAAACCTTACAGCTCGGACAGGAAGAGGCGACAATAGTGTGGACTAAACTACAATCTGTCTGATGCAGCACCATGGATTCATCTCCACACACCGACTTTTCTTACAAATACCATCTTTAAGCTTCAAACTGTGGCGCTCCACCTGCTGCTCTCACGTCTCTGCAGTCGAGCCAGCACCAAGATGTTAGATTCAACTCTTACAGTAACGGGAGGTGATGTGAGTTCAGGTCTCAGGAGGAAAAACCTTCGTCCCTCTTATCAAAGTGCCTCCTGCCAACACAAACATATAAATGTCTGTTTTTCCTTCCTGTCAAACCAGCGATTCTGAATAAATCCTCCAAATTAAATGACTCAGTGTGTCGCTTCCCTCCAGATCCACACACAGTGGACCCAACTGGAACCAGAACTTCAACCTTCAGTTTCAGGAGTCAGAAAACTTTACTAAAAATCCCACTGACATAAAATCATAAAGAACTACGACTCCCATCTCACCCAACAGTATGTTGTGTGTCAGCCCACATGTTCCTATATGATCAGTAATTATTTCAGTTATATCGTAATATTAATGTCTTAGTTGTTTCAGTACTTCGGGTTGTTTTCGGCCTTTACTGAACACCATTTCCCAGAAGCCCTGAACTGTTACAGGTTAAATATCACAGCTTGATCTGAGATGCAGACCTTCACACACTTTGTGCTGATCAGTTAATTCATCTGTCTGGTGTCTGGAACACGTTCGTCCTGACGTTCTAACGGGTCGGGCCGGTCATGTTGGGCACCACCAACATTTCTGTACGATGTGGGTTTTCAGACTGTTCTCATTCAAAACCAGCTGCTGCTGAGAATCTCTCTGGGCTGAGGAGAAGCAGACGCAGCAGACTCGTCGTGATGTTAAAGCATTTTGGACTGGCTGGTTTAAATCCTCCGCGGCGCCACGTGGTCCATCTCACTTTGAGGCGCTGGGCGACGTGGCGTGCGTCCCCGTGTCACTCGCCGCATGCTTTATAGCCGACAGTAAAACATTTTAGTGCTGCAGAAATTGGGCTGTTATTAAAATAGCGGGCCCGTATCTGTCACAGGGAGACGTGCAGTTATCTTTTTGTGACGCCGAGACATATTTTATCATAATCTGCCGAGGCCGAGCGGGGCCTTGTACACATCATTGGCTTTTCCTGCTCGGTTAGATTGTGAAGGTCAGAGTTCCTGCAGCCTTTTATGGCTGTTTAACTTTAAAGACTGATTGTGAGCCGGCAGCCGAGCACATTCATTTCCACCCGTCAGTCAGTCGGCTGCCAACCGAAGCGCGACAGGACGTCAGAGGAGAATAAAAACAGAGTTTTATAAGATCTAACAGCCGACAACCAGTCGATGTTCAAACAGATGAGAATGTTACAGTAAGACACCTGATCACCACCTGAAGTTTTCCTCTGCAGCTCAACATGATTTATCATCTCACCAGATCTCGTCTTCATGAGGTTCTGATTCTGTCGCCACGACTCAGGCCAGCAGGCAACCCACAACACTGACGACAAACTCAAAATGACAAAGACAAAATGAAACAATTTGACAGGAATTAATTCTCAGTCATAATCAGAAGACATTCAGTCAAAATGATGAAGTGAAAAATGAAATGTATTGTCTAGAACGTAGAGTGCCTACCTCCACCAAGGACAGATACCAGCCACCTAAACATACTCGATCTCTTTCATCGAGAGCTTTTAAACCCCCCTCTGAAATATGTTATATTAGTTCTGATAATTACATAAATTAAATCACTTTGTCAACAGCAGCTTCGTCACATCACAGTCCACAAACCGCTGCTGAATCTCAAGGCTGAAATTTCACCCAGCAAACATTTTAATCACAGAGATGAATCAGCCGGGGTCAAAGTTCAGCTAATTCAAACTCGCAGTGTAAAGACGACTGTTAGAACTGATTCATCTGCTGTCAGTGTCCAATTAAAACTCTGAGTGAAACAGCTGCTTTACACAGAAAAACACCGTCAACAACGATCTGCATCATGTTTCTGTCATACAGGAAGTGATGTCAGGATTACAGACAGACTCAGTGAGAACACGTATGAAACATTTGGACTTTGTGTGCTGAACGTCAGCAGCTGCAGGCGGTGAGACGCTCGGTCACAAACTCAGATTAAATCAGATTCATGTGAAATCTGAAGATGAATGTGAAGAAGACGAGACTGAGACGAGTCCTCTCTGCAGGAAACAGGTCACAGGAAGTACAGTGATGTCATCAGTGTGATTTCAAAATAAGAGCCTTTCTTCACGTTAACACCACTGAGGTGACTGCAGGGTGCTTTTACTCTCATTAAACATCTTAAATGATTTTTTTATTTTGTTTTTTATGTCGTTTCTATCAGACATTTATTATCACGTAAACACAACTTCACTTTAAATGGTAGTGAACACGGTTTGAACTCAAAGTGGAATTAAAGAACTGATAAAAACTAATACTGACAGATTGACGACCTCAGAGTGTGAACGTGTTGTTTTATTATGAAGTATGAAAACTTTTGAGTCTCAGATGTTTTTCAGGTTTAATTGCTCTGTAAAGTTTAGGGACATAAACATGGACGTTTCCTGAGAATGACCTTTCTTTTAAAATGTAGTTTATTTGTTTAGAGATAAACCCACAAAAATCTATTGAAAGTGTTTCAATTGCAATCACTTCTCTGCCTCTGAGCTCAGCTGGACGTCAGAGCCACACAGCTCCAGACCAAAGTGCACTTTATAAAAGAGATGGTTCAAACTGAACTGGAATCAGTAACAGTGACCATCAGGTCTGTGTTAACTCGTCAGTGATGAGATTTAAGCTGCTCTTTACTTTGGACGGTGTGTCGACACTCGTCTCCTCCGGGACTGATATGAGTGTTGTGTAGTTTTGACCTGGAACACAAGAAGGGCACATTCTCATTGTCCGATAACACTCGACAGCTTTTACACTCATGCTTGAAATTTGTTTGGAAGTCCTTGAGGGTAAAAACTGCCAGAGAGAAAAGACCTGCGGCTGCAAACAGTCTCAGCCTCCAGAAAAGCCAAGAAGAAGAATGACCCTGGCAGGAGGACGTGGAGTGTGTGTGTGTGTGGTCCCTTCAGTCGCCAGGCGATGTGGTGGGGAAACTGTCAGCCGGCTGGACGGCGGCTGAATCCCGGCGAGCGGGGTGGGAGGAGGAGGAGGGCCACGCCATTCTTCAGTGCTGACACCCTCATTGAGACTCGGGGCAGCCGTGAAATAAAAGCTGCGAGGAGGCTGAAAGAAAGAAAGAGACGGCTCCGGTAGTTTATTTTGTCCAAACAAAACGTGAGTCCCACTTGTGGAAAAAAGTGATTGAACCGCGCTTTGTGTGCAGCTGAATGGCTGAGAGCAAATACGGCTGGAAGTGCTCTGTTAGTTTTACTGATTTTAACTGTGAGAAGTGACCAAAGACGGCTGAGAGGACACGAGACGGCGTCCAACAACCACATGTCCTCCCGACTCGCTGAGGGAAGTCACTGAATAATCGTTTGAGTGAAGACGCAGACATCTTGTCTGTTCAGACGCCTGAACTGAAACAAACAGGATCTGCTCCATGTGCTCGCCTTCAGAACAAGCCGTTAGCTAAAGAGGTAAATTAGCTAATCTGAATCAACACGGAGGAAAACGTAGATTTGGACGACACACACACACGCGTGTCACGCCGGCAGGTTTTCTGTTCTCTGCAGGTAACATGCAACAGTTTGCACATCAACACAACAGCCTGACGCGTCTCTGTGACTCTGCAGGTGACTCTGATGTGACCGGACTCATCCGGACTGAGTCAGTTTGGTTGAGGGACATTAAACTTTGAGTCTGAGCAAATAAACTCTCTGGTGATTCATCGCTGCATCCGTCTGTCCCGCCGTATTAGACTATTGATCATCTGTTCATTTACTTACTGACGTGTGTTCCTCTGTGCTATAGGTTAGAAAATGTCTCCTGAATTAACAGCGCTGATCACACGTCTGAGTCTGGTGGTGTCGTGTGAATTTCAGGCCGGTCCGGATTGATTACTGACGAACACATGAGTGAGCAGCAGAACTGTTCAGCAGTCAGTGTTTTCTGTCAGTGTTACAACATGAACCAGAGCAGGTTAGAGATGTTCAAGTGTTTCAACAGGCCGTCCTTCAATTGCACTTTAGAAAAGTGATTAAAAAGCTACAGAGGAGGTGTCTGAATGCAGGCGGAGACAATTAAAAGAGTCTCACGAGTGCATTAAGACGAATCAGTGGTGAATTAGCACTTCAGAGGAACACAATGGCCTCTGTTTCCTTTCTTTTCTCTCCCGCGCTGCCTTTCACCCCTCCGGAGCAGAAACCACCGGAGTCCTTTCACTCGTCCTCCTCTCCCTCCCCTCGTCGTGTCTTTCAGGCTCAGCAGAAAGAAAGGAGCTGAATTGGGCCTAATCTTCTCCTTGTACATGTGAATGTGACTGTGTGCGGCCCGGATCGTCCTCCTCGCCGGGTGAAAAGGCTGCAGGTGCAGGACAGCGGCTCGTAAACACAGAGACAAAAAGAAAGTAAAGAAAGAAAGAAGGGGAAAAGGCTGCAGCTTTGATGGCGCATGCCTGCTCCTGGACGCTCTTCTGTGGTTGCTGGGCCCAATTTACAACACACCAACCGTCCAGCGCCACCACAGACCCACCAGCACCACGACCCGCTCCAGGTGTGGAGCGGGTCGGGGGCCTTCTTTAGTAAATCTAACTGTTCGTCTCAACTTCTGATCTTTTAAATCTCAGATCCAGTTGAGCGATCTGTTCAGTGCCGATCGCCTCAGTTCAGCCTGAAGAATCAGATTCTGGCGGCTGCTCACCTGAAGCCGGAGGACGGGCCGCTCTGTCAGAACACTGCTGATTGATGGTTCACCTGCGAGGGAACTTCGACTCGTTGACCCACGCTGCTCGGAGGTGTGAACGCTGCTGCCGGAGACACGAGCTTCAAAGCTGCTCGGTCACACTTCAAAGTCAGCAACAAGGCCTCTGATTGGCTCTGTGGCTGGCGTGACCAACTGATGTGTCTCACTGTGATCTGATTGGACTGTTTCAAGACTTCAAATACTAATTCCAGTTTGGAGGCATCGCAGCAGGTTTGACTTTCTGCCAGCAGCCAGAGATTAAATCTACGTCAGTCAGACATTTCACTTAAATCTCAAACTCAAACTCACACAAGGTTTTCACTGATGAGAGCTGACGACAGGTGAGAGGTGACGACAGGTGAGAGGTCAGGCCGTGAGATACTAAATGTCTGAGAGGCTAAACTGAACTGTTAAAGGAGAAAAGTGAGCGAGGAGACAAAGCTCCTCATTGGCTGATTAACAAACTGCATAATGAAACGCTCTTTGTTTCCATGACTGAATAAACAAACTGACCTTAAAGAACAGCACACTGTGTTACCTAGATGTGGCGGACCCTGCCACCTCTCTAGCTTCAGACACTGTTCTGAGACCTTATTTTCCTCTGAGAACAGTTTGTTTATTCACTCTTGGAGACAATTGTTAAAAAATGTTAAAAATATGAGTTTGAATTTCTTGTTTGATCTAAACTGAACTGAGTCTAAAATTCTGGTATCAGGCTGGTTTTTGTCACACAGACCTGGCAACCCTGCTTCTGGTTAGAAATCTCCTGCAAACAAATAATTCAATTGTCTTTTATCATCATGTTATTTCAAAGCATTCAGCTCATAGACACATTCAATGTTTTTTCACTAACATCAGGGTGGAGATAAAACTGAGCTGCTGGACAGCCTGAAGAGAACGACAGCTTGATTTAAAACTAGCAGTTCTGAGGCGCTGCGGTCACATTCAGTTCATTGTCCATGTTAGCCTAATAGCTTCAGGAGCTAAACCGTACCGTTAGCCTGATAGCTTCAGGAGCTAAATTGTAATGTTTGTCAACCTGAACTCAACTGTAAATTTGATATAATAATAACATCTGGCTGATCTGATCAGCTGTTCGTGGTTTGGCATCACAGGTTTGTGTTTGAACATCCTGCCATTCTGAGAAATCCACAACATACAGTTCATCAGGTCCAGGGCATGTTTAGCGTAAGTTAGCATAAAGACTGGAAGCGGGGGAAAACTCCACCAAAACAGAAAAAATCCACCTTTCAACAGTTCCAAAGCCGCCGTGATTTACGGCCCATCTATCCACAGACAGAAACAGAAATGCAGCATTGTCAGGACTTAGCGCTCCCAGGGCCTCCAGTCTCTCAGCTAAGCTAAGCTAAAGTCTGTCTGTGTCTCTGCTGAGACTCGTCTCTCGGTCTCCCTTCGGCGCTGTCAGGCAGATCACCAAGAACACAATCTGTCGCTGCGCCGACCGGCTGCCAGCGCCTGAATAAATCATCCGTCTCAGCTAGAGGTGAATCTGTTTGATTTCATGTGTGACCCAAATAACGAGGCTTCCCCCTGCACGTGTGTGTGTGTGTGTGTGTGTGTGTGTTACTGATGCACTGACAATGCTGTCAGTCTGAGCGGGTCAACACACCTGGTTTTAACTTGTCTGACACTTCTCGGTTCTGGTAAATAAGAATACTGTAAACAGGTGGGTTTAAGTTAATTGATCAAGCTGGAAAGTTTGTAAAGTCTGTCAATAACCTGAATTTATCTATTTTTTTATGGAAAGACGACTGTAGATGTATCGAGCTGTCAAGCTGCTGATTCTCAAATATTATCTCAGCAAAAATTCACAATTACTTAATAACTTAGTGAAAAATGTTGTGTTCATCTGTAAATGTAAAGATTGTTCTGCACTGACGAACTGCAAACAGTTTGAGTGATTAACCAGCCTGATCGTTACATGAGACGCACGGCAAGAAACAGAACCAGGAAATTAAAAGAGACCTGAGAATAAAATATGAAGACATGGAAATATTATAAAAAGAATAAAAATAAAGTCTTAATGAAACAGAGCTGCAGATTTAAGCAGCTGCAGAAGTTTAAACGAGTCAAAGAGATGCGACTCAACTTCATCTGTCAGTGAGACGTTTCTCTTCTTCAGCTCTGAAGTTTGAAATTGATTTTTGAGTCTCTGGTCGGTCCACGGGTCAGAGACGTTGTCTTCATATCAGACTGGGAGTCAGTGAGCCAGCTGCAGGTGGAGTCAGAACCAGCTGGCTGGGAGAAAACACAACAGAACTTTAACCTTTCACTTGTGTTCTGTTCTAAACGAACGGAGCTCTCGTCCAGCACCGGGCCTCGTGTCTGACCCGGGCCTCATCTCTGACCCGGGCTGTTTATCAGTTTGTTGATTCTGATGCTTATTAGCCTCGGTGGTCTCAGAACGCTGGCACAGCAGCAGGTTCCTCCCCCGCATGTCTGACAATTAGTCGTGGGTGAAGGGGGGGAGGAGGTGAAGCTGCTGAGCACAGCACTGCCTGGGAACAGGAGGAGGGGGAGGAGGGGGAGGAGGAGGAGGGGGAGGAGGAGGAGGAGGAGGAGGAGGAGGAGGAGGAGGAGGAGGAGGAGGAGGAGGAGGAGGGGGAGGAGGGGGAGGAGGAGGGGGCTTTTATTACCAATGAATTAGAGTCGTTTTCTTTTCACACGCCCACAAACAAAACCCCACCTCCACCACCTCTGCAATCCCACTGCCCTCTAAATAGTTTGTGGCAGGCAGCTCCACCCTCCCATAACGCACCTGTGTATGATGAGGAGGGGGAGGAGAGGGGTGGGGCCGGCTGTCACTCCCTGCAGCCGTCAGGTGGGTTCAGGTGAACTGCTGAACTCAGAGCCAGAGACGCAGCAGCTGATCTCAGAGCTGCAGGAACGCAACGAGCAATGAGTAACGAGTCAACGCGTGAAATCAGTGGAGCTGGTCACCATGGCAACACCATACTGATGTAGTGAAGACAGTATCAATACATTCATCAATAGGCGAGTCCATCAGCCCGGCACTGATCCGATCACATTCTGGTGCTGATCAGGATGAACTGTCTCCCAGGAGTACTGAATGGATCTTGATCTTGGCTGGTATCTGTGAGCGTAAACAATCATGAGTGGGTCCAAACATAAGTCCTGACCCAGCAGATTGAAATCTATCTGGATTAGATTGTTGGGCCTTGGCGGAGGTATGCGCTCTACTGAGTGTTGTACTAGTTTCTAATTTAAAACTCTACAAACAAAGCTTGATGAGTTTAAAGGATACCTCTCTACTTGTATTAAAGTTTTGACGGGTTGTCTACAAACTTTTGGCCACTGAGGTTCTGTTTACGTAACAGACAACAGAACATTAAGTCTGCTGCAGAACCCGACGGTCGAACCCGAGTAAAAGATACTGTGTTCAAATGTTTCTCACATGAAGAGTAATCGAGTAAAAGTATCTGATATTAATGTACTAAAAGTGACTCTTAGCTGTCACATGTTACTGACACATGTTGTTCTGATCCGATGTGTCTCTTTTAAACCTGACTGCTGAATATTTCTACACTTCCTGCCGGGCTGGCGTTGTATTTCCCATCAGCCCCTGCTGCAGAGCGCCTGCAGGTCGTCCTTCAGCAGTTGGTTGTTGTTGGGCTGTTAAAGCTGCTCCTGTATTTGGAGAATGTGTCGGTGATAACAGACTCTGTCAGCTTTAACGACCTCTGTGTATTTTCGCCTCCAGCTTTGTGTTTTTTTCTCGTGTTCGACGACTTTAATTTACGGCCCATTCAGGAATCTTATCTGCAGCAGGCGACCATAAACTAACACCTAACCACGACACTTCAAAGCTGCCGCGAGAGGCCGAGGCGCCAAACACCAGCCCAGCGCTCTGAGGGGAACGCGAGCAGATGGATGAGGTGTCGTAGATTATTGTTGGGAGGAAAGAAACATTTACTGACAGAACGGACCGGAGCTGGAGGGATCCTGCAGATGGGATGAGGCCACAGCCGCCCCGAGGAGGGCAGGAAAACCAGCTTCCACATCAGGACACACAGAGGTCAATCAACACCCGAGGACAGCCCAGGCCCGGGCCCAGGCCCGGGCCCAGGCACAGGAGTTTCACCTCAACGGGTCACTCAGACATGAGCAGGAGCTTCATCATCGATATCCAGATCAGATCCTCTGAAACAAGGTGACTTGAGAGTGGAGCGGTTTACAACATGTTTGTCCTCACAGTGAGTTTAAAACATCGTCTGTAAACCAGCAAGCAGAAATATAACAAGACTTTAAAAGACCTGTGATTGGTCGGTTGGGACGGCTCTCCTGCAGGTGTCTGATGAGGTGTGGTGGACCAGAACAACTGGACCAGCCAGGACGGAGGACCAACAGCCGAGGTTACACATCGGACAATATTTTTTCATCCTGATGACAAATTCTGAATCAACTGTTCACACAGATGTTACGTTTTTGGTCTTTTTGGTTCGGCTGGCTGTGGAGTTTCTGTCCATCCAGCATCTGCTGATGCAGTTTTAAAGAGGCTAACTGAAAACAGAAACTTGAAATCAGAGAGAAGATGAGTCCTGCAGCTTCTGACCCTCCGAGCAGACGAGACCAGCCGACATCTAACAGACGGATCATCAGAGTGTTTTCTAGTGACGATGTCATTATTTTTGATAAAGTGCCGACTCTCACACATGACTCGTCGCATCTCTTCTCTTTTCGGTCTCCTCTGCAGCACGGCGGCTCATTGGACAGCTGCTGGTGGAAACACTGAGACAGAACCAGACAGGAAGTGTGCTGCAAAACCAAAACTAGGAGCTAAGAGAGGCTAAAAGGCTCCGTGAGATGTGTTGTTCCTCTTCAGTCTCACCTCCTGCTCCGACTCTTTCACTGTGTTTCATCACCATGAAGTCATCCATCAGTGTAAATAACCCATGATGCCGTGTGGCTGGCGGGGGCGGGACGCTCTGTGCGCCGCCGTGTCATCATCATCACTGTTCTGGTGTTCTTCTTCTTCTTCATGTCGTTCTCCTCCTCAGTCTGATCTCTCTCCACGGGGCCGCCTGTTTGCAGCAGAAGCTGTTTGTTAATTAGTGTTTTGTTAGAGATGCAGGGACACCTCGCTGTCACGCCGCTCCCTCAGGTCTTTAATTAACCAACACAAACAGCAGCCAGGGACTCGTGATTAATTACAGCCCAGCGTACGGCGAGTGAGAGGGCCGCCGCCGCCGCAGCACACCCAGCTGATATTTAACTTTAATTGTGTTTGTGATATTCAGACCTGAATCACGTCCCGTCCAGGTTCACTGGACTGAAACTAAAATGTGACATCACCGCATGTTGTTGACTCCAAGAAGCTTTTTTAAATGTTTCCATGCAGAAACCTCAAGGTTAACGAACGCACTCAGAGTGTTTAAAACATCGTTATGGATATTTCTATATATCTTCTATGATAAATGTCAGCGTGTTGCTGTCTGCGGAGAGAATCGTCGCCTGAACGTGCAGCTCGGCTTCACGCAGAGTTTCAGCTCAGTTGGGACACAATTTTACTGCTCTGGGTCGTTTTCAGAGTTTAAGCTGTAGAAAGCCAGCGAGCTGAACACAGACTAGTGTTCATCAGGACCTGGTGGAGACCAAAATCAGAGCTACAAGAGAGAGACGGCTGATCAGGTGACAGGTGGACCAGATGAATCATCATGCTGGTCTGTAACCAGACGTGTGACTGAAGAAACCTGCAGGATCCAATGAGCAGCATTAGCGTGTGACCCAGTCCAGCCTGATTTAGAAACAGTGAGGCTGATTATTATTGATGCATTTGAATTTGAATGCAGTGCAGGAATGGCGGACCCCACCACCCACAAGAACCATCACTACACAGTCAGGACAGAAATCAAATGCACCAAATGTGCAGACAGAACAAGAATTTTTCACTTTAATGTGAGTTTCAGCTGAGGGGGTTTCCTCTTCCTCCACCTCCTCTTCCATCTTGTCCTCCACCTCCTCTTCCATCTTCTCCTCCTCTTCCTCTTCCATCTTCTCCTCCTCTTCCTCCTATATTGTACTACTTCAGTGTATTAACTGTGAACACTAGATTTCTTTAAACTAGTAAACGCCTGGATGTTTCTCCTGCTGCAGAATCTTTCTCCTCGTCCTCTCCGAGTGTCAGCAGCAGGCGACGGTTCTCTTTAAATGTCATTTGTTTTACTTGTGTGGTTACAAACCTCAGAGGGAGGGAGGATGGGTGGAGGTGGAGGTGGGGGGCGTTCAAAAACTGACATTTTTATGGTAACAGTCGCCGTTTCTCGGCAACACACTCAAAGACCTATACACACTGACGGCACACAATTGTGTTTGGCACCAGGGAAGTGTTAACTGGCTAATCCCTTACGGCCGCCCAGACGCTGCCTGCTGCTAATTCAGCGCTCTCCACAGACCGGCCAGTGTTTACACACAGACCTCCGTCACGCCGCCACAAGAAAAGCTCTTCGCTCCAGCCTTTCTCTCTGCAGCAGAGCCGTCTGTCCTCTTTCAGCGCTCAGAGAAACTGCAGCCGAGAGTCGATTAAACCGAGCAGACGAGCCAGCAGAGAAACCTGAAGCTGTCGGAGATGTGTCGACGTCGGAGGGTCGAGTGTTGGTGTCTTCTGAGGGTCAAAGGTCAAAGGTCACAGTCAGCGACCTCACAGATCAAACATCTAGTTTCACAAACTGTCTGATTAAAGATGCGTCAATATTCAGCAGCTCACAGGAGGGAGAGTAACTAAGTACTGTGTTCACCTCTGAGGTTCTTCACATTTGTTGCTACTTGACATCAGACTGTAAATTTACAGCCTTTCAAAGCTCTGTGATTGGTTACACGGCAGCCAATCAGAGAGCACGAAGGGGAATAATTCACATAATCAGAGAAGCAAAAATGTTTCATGTTGAATTTTAAATGAATTTATCGACATCAGATTTTAAAAACATTTGTGTCATAGAAATGTTGAATATCTGATCCAGTAATAGTCTGATATCGAGGTTGTCGCGGCAGCTGTTGTGATGATCACAATTTGTAATTTGTTTAATGTTCTGAAGGAAACTGTAGTTGATGTTTAATGAAGTCTTCCTACTCAAATACTACAAATACCTGAACTCACTGTGACAGAACTCGTTATGAGTAAAGTCCTGAATTTAAAACAGGATTTAATTTGGTTGTTTTACAGTTTCAAGTCTGTGACGAGGAAACATGCAGAGAAATGATAATAAAGAAAATTAATTCTGGTTCAGTCTCATCAGTTTCACTGTAGCTGACAATAATACAATAATAATTATAATAATATGAAACAGTTTACGGTGACAGAGATAATGTTCTCGTATTGTTGCGATGCCAATCGTTTTATTCTGATTATTATTAATGATCCGCTTGTGTGTAATTAACATCTGACTGATTTCAGCAGATTTAAATGTTTATTTAATGTTTCTTCAATATTCATTAAGTTTTTTTATTTAATTTGTGCAAAACGTTCACAGAGCAGAAGACGACAACATCCAGTCTCTACAGGAACATCGTTAATAAACGGTCAAATTATATTAAATTAAACGTCAGTTAAAAGATATTTGACAGTCATAAAGAAATTAATAAGTTATTTAACAAACAAACATTTATAAAAACACCAGTTGCAACTTTACAATAAACGTTTTTTTTAATAAATGTATTATAAAACATTTAAAAGTCAAATAACAATAAACTAAATTTAATTAACTCACTATTTATCAATGATGTTAAAATCGTTTCTTCACTGCAAAACACAAAAATGAATTCACATTTAAATAGTTTGTATATTAATTTATAATAAATGTTTCTGCAGCGTTCAGATGATTTAAACTCACCTGTTGTTTTAAGTTTAATATTTTACTGTCACTGAAAATCTCCTCAGATTTAAATTCATGACGACTTTCTGCATGTTGAGAAATTCTCCAGCAGCTCAGAGATAAATTCATATGGACATCATCATCATCACAGGATGTAACGTCTTGTCAATATAAGTTTTAAACAAATTCAACTGTTGGTTAAATCAATAATCAATATTTCATCACATTTAAATGTTTGATTTTCTCTCATTTTAGAAGACTGAACTCAAAACACATGAAATCTGGTTAAACAATTAAATGTGTGTGTGTGTGTGTGTGTGTGTGTGTGTGTGTGTGTGTGTGTGTGCAGGTGAATAACAGCCTCTGCTGGTGTATTTTTCCCAGGACGGTTGTTTTAATGGAGTGGACAGCAGACATGTTGTTCATGCGTTCTGCCTGTTTTCTTCTGTACACACACGTCATGTTATGTTGAGCATGCAGCAGCACGAACACACAGCAGGTCATTACAGCAGAATAAAAAACATCCAGACTCAGTTTGTACAAAGTGCATCACAGTCGTCTGTGTTTAAACCTCTGACATAAATATATGATGTGAGTCTCAGTTCTGTTCTGCAGGTTATAAAACGGATTGTTTGGTTGTTGGTGAAGATTTTTCTTTAACGAACCTTTTTTCAGGTTTTAACTTTTGTCTCTGGGGCAGAAAAGAAAAAAAACAGCAGCGAAGTGAAGCGAGAGAAAATCTTAAAGTCATTAATCTGCAGAAGAAAAGGTTCCGAACACAAAAGGTCCGGATCATTTGTCACGACACGGTGTGACCCGGAACACCGAGTCAGTGTGAAGGAATGTGGAGGAGAAATAAAACGGAATGAAGCAGATGTGAGTAGGTTGGAAGATGAAGGTGAGGATGAAGGTGTGGGGGGTCAGAGGTCAGCCGGCTGGTTCTGGATTCAACTTTCACTTTTTTTTCTTTTCAGCACAAAAAACAAACAAAATCCACACAATTCACGCGCATCCTCGCGTGCGCGCGCTCTGCGTCCTGCAGGTGAGTCGCTGCTTTGGATTAAAAGTTTGAATGTTTTTAAAGAGTTTTTAGAAAAAGAGCCGTCAGTGCACCGCCACCGCGGGCTGTAGCGCGCCGGAGGCCGAGGAGGACAGCGCCTCTCCGGGCGCGGCCGGGCTGCTCTGTCCGGTGGCGGTCTGCGGGGAGGTCGGGCTCAGGGACTGCGGAGAGTTCGCGAGGAAGGCCGGGATGTGCGTGGGCAGCCCCGGCAGACCCGCCATCGAGGTGGGCGTGGGTTTGATGGGCACCGGGATGGCGGGCAGCGTCTGTCCGCCGTGACAGATGGACTTGAGCGGCATGCCGTAGGCCGAGTAGTCGCTGGTGGCCATGGAGATGGGAGCCGCCGTGTCCATCATCCCAGAGCCGTACATGTGCGGCCAGGCCGGGGTCAGCTGGTTGTGGAGCGGGTACCCGCTGGCTGAGAAGGCCGCCAGCCCGCCCGGCATCTTGTACTCTCTGGCGATGATGTTCTCGATGGCGAACGGGTGTTTGAAGCTGGACGGCTGCGACACCGGGCTCAGGTTGTATCCGGCCGGCATCTGCGGGAGGTGCGCGGCGGCGTGCAGCGCGCTGAGCCGCAGCTTGGCCTGCTGCTGCAGGTAGTGCGCAGCGTCGTGCGGTTTGCTGGGAGCCAGCGGGTCCGTGGCCTGCATGCCGCCCACCTTAAAGCGCTTCCTGCGCCGCAGAAAACTCCCGTTCTCGAACATGTCGCCGCAGCTCGGGTGCAGAGCCCAGAAGCTGCCCTTCCCGGGCTGGTCCGGTCTGCGGGGGATCTTGATGAAGCAGTCGTTGAAGGAGAGGTTGTGGCGCAGCGAGTTCTGCCACCGCTGCGTGTTCTCCCGGTAGTAGGGGAACCGGTCCATGATGAACTTGTAAATCTCACTGAGGGGGAGCATCTTCTCCGGGCAGCTCTGGATGGCCATGGCCGTGAGGGAGATGTAGGAGTACGGAGGCTTCTGGTCGCTGTACGTGTTCCTCCCGGGGCGAGGCATTATTCTGCTGAACCGGGCCGGGCCGAGCCGAGCCGGGCTGGGCCGGGATGAGTTCAGTCTCAGTTAGAGCCTCACTTTTTCCAAACTTTATCCAAACACTTCCACGTCTTTAAAACAGCGTTACGCACGGAGATAAACTCGCCTGGTGTTTGGCACGCATGGTCCCGACCATCCCGCACACTCCGCCGACAAGTTGAGGAAAAGTTGGCTGCCGGTGCGCCTTCTCTGCCCCGGCAGGTGCAGCGCGCTGTCCGTCCTCCTCCTGGCCCGCTGCTGAGCTGCGCTAAGCGGCTGCTGCCTCCTCCATGCCCCTCTCCCGGTCTGTCCCGTCTGCGGGCTGGACGGCGGTGACAGGAGCAGAAAAGACCCCCGGAGAGGAGCTTCATTAATGGGCCACTTCTTCCCCATCACATGATCACACCCGGGAGGAGGAGGGAGGGGGGAGCAGGGGGGAGGAGGAGGGAGGAGGGGGAGGACGGGGCACAATATGGTTTCATTTACACGTATTTACATGGACGCGCTGAGCAACACGAGCCACTTTCACGTGAAGCCGCGGCGGCAAGAAGCGGCGCGCGGAGCCGAGCAGGGAGCCCGATGGCCGGTCAGGCTGAGAGGAGCCGCGCGGCGCTGTGGAGGTATGTTGGACACGTTTTACGCACAGTGTGTGTGTGTGTGTGTGTGTGTGTGTGTGTGTTGGGGGTGTCGGGTGCCTCTCACTAATTTGCATCTACAAATGGAGCCGCTGTTGGAGCTTTACTGACACTTGGCTTTGTTTCTGTTTTATGTCGCGTGTTTTTCTTCCCGCTCAAACATCCGGAGAGAAAACAGCACGAGACGATCGATCAGTGATCATGTTCATACGTCACCGTCTCTGTACTTACACACCTTATGGATTTAATATCGTCTTTGTGTTTAAATACATTTTTATTTCAGGAACATTTTCTGAAAAAAACTTTCAACCGTCAGAAATAATCGCGTCAGCTGTTTCTCCTCCAAACACTGAATGATGATGATATTATTATTATTATTATTATTATTATTATTATTATTATTATTATTATTTTATCATTATTTAAGTTTTAACTGAATCGATGAATTCTGATGAAACTGCCGATTTATTTAAAGGACGTGTTTGTTTAATTTGACTCATAATTCTCAGTCCCTCATTTATTATTTTAGTTTCATTTCAGAACGTTTTCTTTCTTCAGTTTTCTTTCTTCAGAGTTTTCTTTGTTTTTAAATGAAACCACGTTAGTTTAAATTATTAAATCTAAATCTGCTGAGTTTATCTTCTGTTACTTTAGTTTATTAGTGGAGAAATTAAAACAAATTGATTAACGACAATTTCAGTGCGCGCGCACACTCACGGCTCGTCGATCCACGGGACCAGAATTATTATTATTATTATTATTATTATTATTATTATTATTATTATTATTATAATAATATTGTTATTATTATTATTAATAATAATTATTATTATTAATAATAATAATAATAATAATAATAATAATAATAATAATAATAATAAACACGCTATAAAATACACGTTGTTTTAATTGTCATATTACCATTAGGAGACGCAATCAATTAATTTAATTTATTGTCTCGGTAAATTAATTCTGTGAGAGTCATCAGAGGTTTGTTGAACTGATCGGTCAATAATCAATAAAGAACCAGTTGATGAAGAGTGAGAGGGTTCATCTGGTCACTAAATGTTGGATTAATTATGATGTCATTAATAAAGAACAGCTGATTTTAATTCTCCCGCTTTGTTTTGTTTCATTGTGTTTAAAGACAAACAGATTTAAATATTCCCATCGGACCCAGAGGAGGAGGAGGAGGAACAGGAGGAGGAGGAGGAGGAGGTGAAGACACCAAAGAGCCACTTTCACACGTCTGACCTTTGACCTGTGAGCTGATGACGTGACGCGCTCAGGATGCAGAGACACGATCTGAAAACGCTCTGAAGAGAAACGTCATCAGTTTATTATAATCATGTTTCTGTTATTAACTCGTTTATTTAGTGTTTATTTATTTAATGTCTGTCTGCATTTTATCTTCTGTTGTTATTTTATAATTAAAAAACAGATCTTAACAGAACAGATAATCTTTTTACACAGTTATTTTATTTTGAAATTCTTCACCTTTATTTTTAAAAACATCTTTTAGTCTCTTTTATTTTTATGTCTGGAACATAAACTACAGTTTTTTTAGGTTTCATGTTGCTTTTCAGTTTTTACTGTTTTGCAGAGTTACAACAAAACAATCATTATTATTATCATTTTCACTAATAATAATAATAATAATAATAATAATAATAATAATAATAATAATAATAATAATAATAATAATAATAATAAAAGGTTGATCATCATTCTGATTATTATTTATCATTGGGTGCAGTAAAGTTTATGATGTTTGCAGCAGATGTTTTTATTTGAACAAACAAACAGCTGCGGGTGTGTGTGTCATATTTATATTTATGTACATGTTAATGTAAATATTTACATAGAAGCATGAAAATGAAGCTCAGACTTTATATTCAGCCTCTCTGTCATCCTGTTGAAACTCTGTGATTGGTTACACTGCAGCCAATCAGAGAGCAGGAAGGGGAAAATTAACATCATCAGAATTATCAGAGGAAAAGAAACACTGATGCTTTACATTTATCAGCAAAGTTTTAATGTTGTATTAAAACTTGTGTTAAAACTGTTAGTCTGCAGTGATGGTTGGAATGTAACCAAGTACTTGTGCTCATGTAGTGAAGTACAGTTGTGAGGTTTTTGTATTTGACTCCAGTATTTCCATCTTCTGCCACGTCAGGCTTCCATTTCACCACACACAAGTATTTGATAACTTTAGTTTCCATTGACTTTACAGATTACATTCAGAGTTGTGCATTTTAATGCAATTTATTTATTTATCAGCAGTCAGATTAAAAGAAACTGATTCTGATGATGAGTCGACCTGCTGAGTTTATATCAGATACTTTATGACTTTTACTTGAGTACTATTGTTACGGATGGATGTCAGTTTTACCAGAGTAATATTTTAACTCTTACTCAAGTATAAATGTAGTGCACAGGACAAGGAAATACTCAAAATTGTACTTTAGATACGACAATGTGTTACTGAATTACATTAATAATAATCAGCAGCTTGTAACATTAAATGTGCCAACAAGCTGTTAATTAATTAGAATTAGTGTGTTCATTAGTCAGCGTGTTTATCAGATGTGTGTGTGTGTGTGTGTGTGTGTGTGTGTGTGTGTGTGTGTGTGTAGACTGCAGAGGAAACATTAACTTTGCGTGTGCTTGTTTTGCAGACGTCACAGATGAAACATTTCTGGAGAAATACACATTCAGTAATCATACACACACACACACACACACACACACACACACACACACACACACACACACACACACACACACACACACACACACACACACTACCTCAGGGCTCTCCACCTCCTCCATCATTCAGCTGCTGCCACAGAAGAATCTCGGTGTCGTTGGGTTGATCTGCCTCCAGATGAAGAACGTGAAATCTGAAACACACGATTAAAATCTCAAATCAGTTTTATTCATAGGAAACTAATAAAGCTCGTCATGTTTCCCTGACGGCAGCAAGAGACGCTCGCTCTCCTGCTGCCTCGACTCAGGCAGGATAAAACTTTCCCCAGGACTGAAAATGGAAGAAAAGGCAACAAAGGAGGGAACCTTCTTCAGGACGGACCGACAGGAAGTAGATGTCAGACTCTCCACCTCCTGATTCAACAGGACACAGCATTTATTTTAACAAAAGACAGAAACAAAAATAAAATGAACCTGTTAAAAACACACACACACACACACACACACACACACCGATGTGTCTTTAATGTTCATCTGAGCAGGACCTGAACTCATCACACGACTCAGAGGAGACAAAGTGACTTCCAGTAATTCACACATACATTCACACACTGATGGTGGCAGCTGCCGTGCAGGACCAGCACATCAGGAGCAGTCCAGGGTTCAGTATCTTGCCCAATGACACTTCAGCATGCTAGACCAGGGGAATCAAACCACAGACCTTATGATAACAAGACACTGCCTCTACCCCTGAGCAACAGCCGCCCAGTTCAGCAGATCATCCTGAGAGAGATTCTCCTCCATCAGTTACTTAGTGTGTGAGGACAGATCAGACTGAGCGGCAGCTGTCAGGAGTGTGTTCACTATGAATTAATGACTGTGTGTGTGTGTGTGTGTGTGCGTGTGAGAGGGTGTGTGTGTGTGTGTGTGTGTGTGCGTGTGAGAGGGTGTGTGTGTGTGTGTGTGTGTGTGTTGGGGAGTTTTTACAATGCAGAGTTGCGGCAGCGGCGTTGGTGCTTCAGCACGCTCCTCATCATCCCCCGACACTTCAGCTGCACTCAGAGTTAGAGAGGACAGACGCGCACACACACACACACACACACACACACACGCGCACACACACACACACATCCTCAGGGGACCGTGAACGTCACAGTGAATTCTAATGTGAATCTAACAGATTTACATTAAACCGGCTGATGAATTTGTTTCCTTCGACCTGTTTCTCAGGAACACAAACACCACATTATTCTGTCAGCATCTCCTTCGTTGCTTCACTCACAGGAACACGAGTTCTTTGAAGAAATGGAAAAGATTCAGTTAAAAATCATTATAAAAATATGACGTTCCAACTTGAATCAGGTCTGATGGAGGACAGTAATGACATGGTGATGAAGAGTTGAGGATCATGAAGACGCTCCATGTTCCTGTTGATCCTGAGTGAGCTGCGTGTGTTGTTGTGTGTTTTGTGTTGATGATGCAGGAAGATTGTAGCATGCAGAAGAAAGAAGTGGACGGATGTTGAACTTGACTGAAGCACTGGACAGACAGACACAGAAAGAGAAGATTTTTAGAGATCTTGTTCTGGCTCAGTAGATTTTTGTCTGATTCACAACTCGTTGTCGCTGCTTCAGATCTGAGAGTCAGAAATGTTTGAGTTGTGACATGATTCACTTCATGTTTGTCAGTTTAAACAGAGTAGTTCAGGTCAATAAAGTTTGTTGTAAAGATAATAAATTGTTATTTAGTTTGACATGAACGTGCTCAGAGGACAACATCGTCTCACTCAAGTGTTGTAAATAAATACCTGGACGTCAGACCTGAGCTGGGAATGAGACTAAAACATCAGCTTCCTCACACATATGATCTGTAGCCACCAAGTTTTAATAACTCAACACTGACATCTGGTTTCTGAAACATGCTGATGATTTTCACACTTTCTGGATCATTAGTAGTCTCACCTGAACCTCAACAGTGCAGCTCAGCCTGAAGTCTTCGGCACCTGTGTGAGAGTCCACATACTACAGTAATGTGCACAACAGTAATTATAACAGTAATACTGTATACGGGATATTATACTGTATATGGGATATTATACTGTATATTCCACTGTATAATATACTGCATGTGAGCAGTGAGGGTCCAGATCCTGTGTTTGATTGGCTGTGACACAGACCAGGTGACCGCTGTCATTATTGGTTGTTTTGGCTGCATGTCTGCTGGTAACCGTTGGTAACCACATGGTAAATATCCTGCGAGTTACAGATTTAAATATTCCTCCTGTGTCGACTCATTGAGCGTCGCCGAGGCTCCAATTTGTGATGGATTAATGACCCCCCCCCCCGCCGCAGGTTGGTCTGGCCCTTATTATGAAATAAATGAATGGGTGCCACTGAATGTGTCATGGCCGTTACCACCCAGCACGCCGCCTGCAACCCCACCTGCCTCCACCCCAGTCAGAGCTGGTGGCCTCCATTAGAGCTGCTGATTTATCAGGAGGAGGAGAGGAGTCAAAACAATGTAAATCACTCAATTAGACTGTTTGTACATGGAGGAACACACCAGCACCTCCTCCACTACATCCACCTCCTCCTGCAGCACATGCTCTGGGTGGCTCAGAGCGCTACATGTTCACACATCAGCAGCTCCAGGATCAGCTGTCTCCTTTATATATTATAATTATTATAATTAAAGACGACTGCATTTTTTTGTTTCCATTCACTTTGGTTGTGTCCAGTTCTGACCCAGTTCTGACTCACCAACTCACTAAACTGAGACATTTCTAAAGGGAGTCTGGTGCTGTTGTGGTGACTGGTTCTGACATCAGTTGAGCAGGCGCTCTGTCAGTGTCACCCACAACAACTTCCTGAACATAATCAGCAGATTGTAACTTCGACCTCCTCCAGCCTCCATTTTAAAAGGTGTCAACACCGAGAGGAAAGGTCAAAGGTCAAGTACAGCCTCGTGACCCTGACTGTTCTCAGAGGTCACATGATCGTCTCAGGACATCTGAGATATCATCATCATCAGCATCATCATCTCACTGATGCCGACATGTTTTCAGGCACAAAGCAACGAGACATCATCATATCAGACAGAAAACATCCACATAGTCAAACATTCTCTGCAACTAACAATTATCTTCACACATCTCTCGATTACTTCTGCGATTAATTGATCAGTTGTTTGCTCGCTGATGTGCCAGAAAATTGTGTTTGAATCCTAAATGTCTTGTTCTGAAGACAGAAACCAGAACTTATTCACAGTTAACAAGCTAACATCAGATAATTTTAACATTTTCCAACAATCTAACTCAAATTGTTGCAGCAGCTGATTGAAACCCAACATGAACAGAAGCAAGGCACCAACAGTGAGGGATCTCCGGTTCGATTCCCGGCAGAGTCCAGCAGGTGTGTGTCTGCTCCGGTCGGTCTCACACTCGAGCGGCTCCATTACTTCAATTAAACCGCTGATTAAGCAAATTGGGAGGCTGATTAGTAAACGAGCGGCGGTCTTCAGGAGAGCTGCTAATTAGAGCGGCGATTAGCGTCTGTCAAGAGCAGCGAACGAGGCGCCGGCACTCGTTAACAGATTATTACTCCGGCAGGCTGCCGAGACAGAGACCTCATAACAGACGCTCAGAGAGGAAACTACGTCAGCTGCTGATAAATGCTTGTTTCTGAACCGACACCGACGGAACCAGTCCGAATTCACGTTTGGACTCACTCAGTCGAGTTTACACTCACATTATTTTCAGGGTTTCACCAACTGAACTTTTCATTCCCTGAGACAACATATTTCAGTCAGTTTGAGACTAGCATGAACCTGACGGCTCTGTTCTGCATCTCAACGACTCAGTTTAGTGTCGACATATTCACTTTAGACTGAACTTTATTAACCTTTAATTCCCTCAGGAGCTGCTTGACACCAGAACCACCCAGAGCTGATCATGTGGATCTGTCTCAGCTGGTGAGGAAATCAACTGGCTGATAACAAGTTCAACATAATGAGGTGAAGATTTATTGATGTTGTGTTCAAAACGTGTTTCTGATGAAAACAAGTGGACAATCATCATCAGATCTTGCAGCTTTAAATACTTCATATTGGCTCTAAGTGCAGGTAGTAGATGTCAGAGCGGAGTGTCTGAAGGTTCTGCGCCAGCAGCTCCGACAGGTTAGGTTACTATCATTTTTCGGGCTCTGTTGCTGACCAGGCAGTCCACTGGTTGCATGTACGTTGCGTAACAGCTCTGCTACGGTTTAGCTGCGACACAGCGGACAGCTGGAGTTTGAGACCTGAGCGTTCCCGTGATAAGATTTACGTGTGTTATAACACAACAAGATGTATTCTCCACTATAGGACTAGAAGAGGAGCTTGTACTGAGAGCTGTGTCACAACAGAGTGTTTTATTATGGAAATCAATCAGATGTCATGATGTTGTCACTTCCTGCTCTTTGCTGAACTGATGCTGCAGCAACTGGCAGAAATGAAGCCTTGCCTATTTTCTACGGAAGGTTCCAGACTTCCGGAGCAGATACGCAGCATGTAGCTCTGCTGCCGTGGTGGATCGGAGACGGACTGCACGCAGATCTGGTGGAATTTGGAGGTTACATACAGTTAATTACGGTCATCATCAGGAAAAGAAAGCAGCAGGTTTGGACTTTTAGACCATCACAGCCTGACAGTTTGGACCGTCCCACAGAGGCTGAGAGTCGGGCCGTGCTGACCCAGCTCAGTTTGAGGCTGCTCCTGGCCGAAGTCTGATTCGACTGGATGTCCTGATGAGACCTGTCTCCACCACAACATCTAAGATCAAGCTGTTTGGACCGTGTTCTGATCCGGCAGAGTGCAGGACTGCAGCTGGACTCTGTGTTTGTAACATCGATGCGTGGTGATCACAGCTGATGCACAGCGTATCCCAGATGTTCAACTTTTGATACGAAGATCTGGAACACATCATCATCTTCATCACCAGCTTGTTGCTGCTTACATTCAGTCTGACGCTGATTCAAAAGCTGCACCGCGTGTTTACGTATGTGTGTACATTAATATCTGAGTCTATGTTCTGTGCAGTGAGCTATCAGGCAGAGGATTGCTGTGGCTTTAAGGGTTTAAAGTCCAGATCACTAATGTAAAATCTGTGGACATATTTATGTTGAGCTGTAGAAACTTTAGATGGTTTTAAATGTTTGTGTCGGTGATATTTGTGTGATGGCAGATCTTTGTGAGGACGAGTCTTCAGTGCTCCGTCTCTCCGCAGAGGCAGCTGTTATTTCCAGCATCTTGACTGTGAGCAGCTGAAGTGCTCCCCGCTCGGCCTTGTTATCTGACACGCTTCTTCATAAACGCAGCCAATCGAGTGCATCGCCTCCATGAATATCTGCAGCCTGGCGTCGCTCGGGATAACACTCCATAACATTTTGGCCGGGGCCTAATTATTCCATTTGCCTGGACCTGGCTGCCATTTAGATGCAAGGTAATTCAGCGTGGTATAACTCAATTAAATCTCTCCTGACTGGGATTTATGGAACATCAAGAGCTCCTCAGTGGGACCAATGGGAACGCTGCTTATTTATCCCCAAGTCCTCCTGATGTTGCATTTCTGCAGCTCAATTAAATACACGAGCAATGAGAATGTTTCACAAGTCTGTAATGAGAAAAGACAAGACGGCGCTGCTCCTCCTCCTCCTCCTCCTCCTCCTCCTCCTCCTGCAGACGGAGGATTTCAGAGCGGAGGTGAATTAGCGGGAGCTCAGCGCTCATTACCTCTGAAATTAACTTTTAAAGATGGCGGATACTGTCCTCTCTGATCGGACCGCCGGGTGTGAGACGCCTCTCTGCATCAAACACACTTCAGTTCTTCACATGTTGACGTTCAGAAACATTTAACTGAGTTAGACATGAAACCGCCTCCGTGTGGTCCATCAGCTGTTCATCCGGACGATGAACAGCTGATGGACCACACGGGGGTGGTTTCATGTCTAACACATGAAGTTTCTACATCTCAACACAAATATGTCGACAGTCTTTGCCGATCCAAAAGATACTGAAGCTCAGCTGCTGTCACTCTTCACAGGAGTTACATCAGCGCACCACAACCCCACAATAAATGCTTACGTTTCTGTGAAGCACAGATTTGTTGTTTCTGCTTCAGGTTTCTTCAGGTTGGATTGTTTGTGTTCTCCCTCATCTCAGCGCTGCGTTCATGCTCAGGTGAGGTTTATGCACAGAAACATCTTGGTTAGGATTAAAGTGTGTTTTGTTCAGTAGAAAAGCAGCTGAAAATGTAGAGATCAACAACTCAGACTGTAACGTCTTCATCGTCTGCAGATCACCACAGAATTACATCATGTGATGTCTCCCAGATGTGAATGCATTAATATAAGATGGATGCTGACACTTTGTTTAGTTCTGCAGGACAAACTCTCATTAAAGTCTCGTATCTTGTTTTATCAGCCCAGTCACCAGAAAGAACGTTTGTCACGTAAGTTACAACAAACCACGGATTATGTCAAAACTCTGTTTCAGTGATGTGACGGCGCTGTGCGTCCCTTCTGGTCGGGCCGGTTCGGTTTGGTTCAGATGAGGAAACACGTTTTGGTTTGAAAAGCCTGGTTCTGTCTCCACAAACATGGCTACAAAATGTCCTGATGTGGTCTCTGGTCGGGCAGCCTCCTCCACCCTCTCCTCTCCTTCTTCTGGTAACGTGATCGTCGGCTCATATACATGAAATATGAACGTGACATCACACATGCACGTTCACAACGATACAAACTGCTGAGTGTTCAGGATTTTTCTTGGGACAATAATAAAATGATCTCTCTGTTTTCTCTTGTTGATTAATGAGATTTAGTTTAACAATAATGAAGACGGATTCCAGAAGAGATTCACGAGTCCAGACTCTCGTTAACAGACGTTGAACAGTGAGTCCGATCTTCTGTTTCAGTGTGAAGTTTTCCAGGATCAAATCTCTGATTGGTTCAGCGTGGCGCCACCAGCCCGAGCTGCGACTGAACCTCTGCTGACATCACGCCGCCACAGACAACGACCAATTACAGCCTGTTTTGTTTTAGGGGTCATTATAATTAATGACAGTCTGGAGCTCCGATATGAGCCTCTCAAGTCCTTCACAGATAAAAGCCGTTTGGCATCTGGGCTCTGCCGGCGCCGAGGCGGCTGCTTACAGCGAGCCGCCGCATTCACCGCCGCCTCTGCTGAACGACACTATGAATATTTAATTAATAATTAGTCATGTAATTCCTCCTCAGGAGTTATTATCCCTCAAACTGGTTTGTGAATTTAATTATTAGCAGCCTTTTTGTTTCCACGTCCCCCTCATTACTGTCAGGATTGATGTAACATAAACTTCATTAAAAATTAAAGTGGGATTCTTTAATTACGAGGCCGCCCTCGCCGAAGACAGAATTAGCCAACTCAGTGATGTGCAAATGAGAGCATTATTTAAGAAACATGCTGGAAGTAGTTATGCTAATTCACCGGGTTCACAGTGGCAGACCTTTCCACTCGCAGTTGCATATTCATTAAATGCACTATGCAAATTTAATGTAGCAGGCTTAGTAATGCCTTGTTAATTTATTCAGATTTATTGAGTAAGACTTGTAAAAAGTACCAATTTAATTAGCCCATCTCCTCGGATGGCGGGCGGTGATCGCTGAGCTTTTTAAAAAGAAGAAACATGGTGTTTTACATTCGCAGCTTTAAAGGGGAAATGTGCTGCACTTATGGGGACGCTCAGAGAGAAATCACTTAAACTGCTGCTCTCGCTCCCAGAAGGAGGACGGAGGAGGAAATGAGGCCGTCTCCTCTGACTGAAGGCTGAGTCCACAGCTCTAATGGCTGAAATGATGCCGGAGAGGCCGTTAGCTCGACGTCTGGGTCGACCCCGAGGTGTTTACTGACGGGCAGATCCCAGGACGCCACGGCAAAACACCACCGGAGGAGCCGTGAGACCCAAACTCACTTTATCCCTTTAGAGGAAGAGGTCAGGAGGTCACGGCACGATGTGGAGGAAAGGTGAAAAACTTGTTCCTCTTATTTTATCTTTAGTCGGCACAGATCAACAAGGAAAAGAAAAGATGAGAGCATTAAAACACAGTTCAGTCCTCCTGCAGGTGAGCTGCAGGTGAGCAGGTGGAGTGGAGGTCAGGTGATCGAGACATCAAGTCAAACAATTCAAATCTGAAGTTACGGAGGCGTGAAAGCTGCTCAGTGGTGCGTGAAGCTGAGAAAGGTCGACCCGAGTCCTCTGTGCTGTCGGGCCCAGAGAGACTTCCAGCGACCGGGCCGGCCAACTTCCAGTTTAGTGCTCTCATGCTCTCTCCTGTCAGGTTGTTGGAGTTGAAAGGTTTTGGTTCTGTGAGGCCCGGTTCTGTCTGTCGCTCATGGGTAATAAAATGCCACGATACCCATGAGCCTCAGCTGCTGTTGCCATGAAATGAAATTATCGGAGCACGTGACGGAATGTGAAGCTCTGTGATCGGATGTTTGTTGGTGAAATGCATCTTGGGAGACGTAGTTACCGTCAACCTCTGAAGGTTTCGTGTCCACAGACTATTTATAGGTTTCATGTTATTATTATGGGATGTTCATCGACAGACCTTACAATTGACCTTTACAGATCAAATTATTGGAGGTGGACGGACTTCTTCATGCCTGACACCAACACTGATTATTGATCATTATTATTGACAGTATTTGGAACTCATGTTGTAAAAATACAAATCTTTGTGTCAGTCAGTCCTCCCTACAGAATATAACAGCAGCAGAAGAAGAAGCAGTAGTTTTCTTTCACCAGTACGTGTGGTCGCAGCTCGTATTTTCGTTTCCACTTTTAAAATAAACTTTGTTTCGTCCTCTGAAACTGAATCAAACTTAAAGAAGATGAGAAGCACGTTCATGTTCCTGTCGGCTCCTCCAGGATAAAAAAAACAGAAAGCTTTCTGAGGGTCGAGCTGATCCGTTGAGTTTCTGATCCTCGGTTCAGTTCGCTCACCTTCACCTGTGCCGCCCTGCAGCCACTCTCAGGGGTCTTTGCTCTGAAACCCACTGCAGGGTGTCGGATCGTATATCAACACGTTTGCTCCTGTTTCCCCGGATGCGGTTCTGTTGTCTCGTCTCGACCCGGCAGTGTTGGGAGGGAACAGATTGGTGAATCAGTGAATTAAACCCACAGATAACCTACAGGAAATCCCCCCCGACTGCTGCCCTCACAGGGACTTACTGAGTCGACTGAAAGAAAAATGGAATAACGGCTTCTTTAAGGTCAAGATTTGCTGTGCCGGGGCTCGGCTCACACATAAATGCTCGGTAATACCGGCTCGGCTGATTGCTTTACTCTCCAGACGATGTCAATTTTTGTCCGAGGAGCAGCGGCCCGGTTGGTATTAAGGCGGCGGCGTGTCGAGGGCCCTTGTTGGTGGCAGTGTGTTGGCTAAAGCTGGGCTCTATTATCAGCCGAGCCTGCAGGAAGGCGGCTGGCGGCTCACAGAGTAATAGCACATTACATTCTTAATGTTTCTGATACACGGGACGCTCCTTGTACAATTCTCCCGTGATCTCTCCACAACCTTCTTGTTTTCTTCCTGTTGTTGTTGTGTCACTTTCCTCCGTCCTCCCTCACCGCGCCGCATTAATCATAGCAGAGCGCGGCGTCGAGGGAGGAGATGGCCAACAAGGAAGTCATTAGAGAGGATGAATCTGTTGTATTTACTCCTCTGTTATGCAATAATAAAGACGGAAGACGGTGCGGGACAAAAGGAAATAATGGTCTTTACACAGCACACAGAGTCAGAGCGGCTCTACAGAGACGCTGTGAGGGGAGAGAACAATATCCTGCTGCAGACCGCGTCTCATCTACATGTCCAGAGTTACTGTCCATCAAGTGCAGAAGAGACGGTCTGGTTTCATGTACACTGATCGTGCTGCTCCTCATCGTCTCCTCGTCTACGTCCTCCTGCTCCGGACCCACACACTGATGGCAGGGCAACATCATAAAGGATGTTTCCCTTCCTGGATGCTCCTGGAGGACAGAGGAGGCTCGCTGAGGAGCTGAGCGAGGACGCACTGATGTGTCCTTCACTTAATTCAGCTGTGAAGCCAAGGAAGCTGCAAATGTCCCTGTGTTGTTGTTTAAGACAATCAGACTTTCTGCTCGTCACTGTTGGTGTGGCGTCTCATCAGATGTATTGTTTATGTCACATTGATGACAAGTTTTAAACTGATGAAAAGTAAATTACTTTGTCACGAACTGTGTTTTGCACAAGTGACAGAGAGAAATAGCAGCAGACTGACGAAACAAGGAGGGAAGACGTGAGGAGAGGAAACAAAGATGTATTTCAAACGATGAAGGAAGAGTCTCAAGACAGAAAACGGTCAAACTAAAATGGAGTCTTCAGTCCGCAGTTTCTCTAAAACTAGCGAGCAGAAGTCGAGGAAGAATCACACGAAGCTGCAGCATAGAGCAGCACAAGACAACACCAGTATTACCCAGAAGACACTGCTGCTCGTTTTTCAGCCACGAGGAATATTATTTTACTTTGTGGTGCGTTTTTAAACAGACAGTTAAAAACGGAGATGTTTGGTCAAATGACAAACGTTCCCGTGTTTGTTAAAACCTCTCAGGACTCGTGTCCATGTAGCAGGAAAACAGCACGACCAGGTCAGAAATATGAACAACGCACAGTTAAAACAGACAAATGACAAAAGAATGTAACTACGTAGTCTGTTCAGATGAATAAGATGATGAATTAAACACAATCTGAGGAGTCGACACCATCAGGCAGACTCTGGAGACGCCAATCAGACTGAGCTCAGCAGACGAGCTGCGTGGAGATCTGATGTTATAAACCACGTCAACAGAAACTTCAGCAGTTTATCAGAACGTTTCCTTATGTTTCATCAGTTTGTGTGAACTGTTCCTTCAACATTTACAACAACACCAAATACGTCTTTGAATTTTACGAAATTAGTTCACAAACTGCTGCAGAAGACATGAAGCGTCCTCTTATTTCATGGTACAAAGTGCTTCATATGATGTCAGTTCACTCCAAGTTATTTAATGTTTTACTGTAAAACTAAATTCAATAAACTCAGTCAGCATTAAGACATTCAGCACACATTTCAGCATAAATTTCTTCATATTTTTTAGGTTCAAGTAAAAAACTAGTTTGTTAGGTCTTCTTAAAAATGTCCAGCGGCTTCACGTCGTGCTGAACTGCTCGACCTCCTGATGTGAAAGTCACATATAAGATGTTAAAATGTGCAGTACATAAAGTTTTACAGTCATGTTGGATGAATCCTGGTTCAGAAAGAAGAAAAATGGAAATTGTTTTTGGAAATAACTGAATAAAAATGAAGTTGGCTGCTGAGCGGAGACGCATCTGGCTGCTTCCTGTCTCCTTGTGGACTTTCTGTCTACATGTGGACTTCCTGTGAACACTTATTAGTTAATTTTCTCTCCTCAGTCAAAGAACAGCAGGTTTTATTTTGTCTGTCTGTGCATATATTTGCAGCAGAACTTCATTTCCCTCTGTGGCCATAAAACAAATAAAAGCTGCTAATAAATAAGGATTCAATTATCAGAAGATTAGTGTGATTTTGTTTTGATATTAACTTTGTATCGGAGGCAGCGCCGCTCCATCTCCGTCCTGTGTGCCGGCGCTAATTAAATCAAAATCCTCTTCAAACACATCACAAACCCACAGACGCAGATTTGGGAATCGTTGGAGAAAAACGAGGAGCCTGCGTGTTTGAAGGTGTTTTTTCAGGGCTTAACCAGCACACAGTTTCAATTAATTCAGAGGAAACTTCAATGAAAGTGCAGCAGAAAACAATCTGAGCCTGTAATCCGTCCATCACTGAGGACAATCCCCAGACCACGGCTTCCTCTTCTCTTTTTTTTTCTTATAAACGGACCCTGAATGCAGCATGGCTCTCTGGACTAACAGCTTATCATTGTCAGCGTCGCTCTGATTAAAAGTTTCACAAATTTCTCGTCAGCTTTTTGCTCCTCAGAGGAGCTTCGACCTCGACCAGAGTCAGCCGGGCGACAAGATGAACGGATCAGAATAAGGAGTTCGGAGAAGAAGAAGAGTTCCTGCTGCTTCCTGTTTGTCTCTGATTCATTCTGTTTGCTTTGAACGGAGACGTGTTTGATTTAACGTTATATTTATGTTGTATTTACGTCCGCAGTGTTTGGACGCCGCTCGTCAGGCTGTCACGTCTGATCTGCAAACACGCGGTGGCGTTTACTGAACGGTGGCGTTCTGCAGAAATAAAGAGAGAAAATGACACTTTTATCATCATTAGTCATTTAGATTGTGCAGATTCTCCACTTATAAATCTACGAGCTGCAAGTGTTTGATGTATTTTTGCAGCTGTAAAGCAAAATAAGTGCGAGTGGATGCAGAATCAAGATGAATGCTGAGCGCAGACGGACGGCGGCTGATGAAAACTGGGTGGGAGGCCACTCCATCTTAACATGGCCGTCCTGTGTCTTATGATATCTTATCATTAGTTTCCCTGACAGTGATGGAGCAGCCTGCTTCGCCCCCCTCAGCGCCGCGAGCCGTGTATAAAAGTAACCTTCTTTCCATAATAATGGCCATTCGTCACTTCTTTAACTGTCACAGGACGAGGGCCGCAAACAAAGTGGGATTTAACAAGGTGTGTGCAGAGCCGGGAGAGACGGGGGTCCTGAACTGTTAGTGAGACAATCTGCCAACATTACATCTCTGATGTGCCCAGGGACCGTGGGACCAAAGTGCAGCTATGGAACCAAATGGGCCCTGTGGTTGTTAAATTAGACTGGGAGGAAGCGCGACGGATCCCTGAATACAAGACTGTGATGCTTCTGTCCGAGAGACGATTGGCCCAAAACTTTATTCAAACCGTGTTCAAACCGTAGAACACAGTCACAGGAGACACCCGGACGGAGACGCAGGAAACACCCGGACACGTTCAGGTGAGGAGGTTTGGAGGAGCTTGTGGTTAAACGTGAACACAGACGACTGTCTGCAGGTTTGAGACGTGATTTGAAACAGCTCAGCTTCATGTTCACTGGCGTCCATCATGGTCACCTGTTTGATATGAGGTGAGTCACACACAGACCTCAGCCTGTGTGTGTGTGTGTGTGTGTGAGACAGATGGCAGGTTAATGAGGGCCTCTGTGTTTCTGACGGTTCAGTCGATACAGTATCGACGTTCCAGTTAAGCCGACAAACGAGCAGATTATTGTGTCGCCTCCTGTTAGTGAACACATCGTTTAGAGTGTCCATCCATTACACACACACGCACACACGCACACACACACACACACACAGTCTAACATCTGAAATGAGTTAAACCCACAGATGTTTTACTGTGACTCAGTCAGCTCATCCTAGTGGACAGAGGTGGTACTGCAGCTGCTGCTCTCCACAGTGGAGAGCTGAATTGAAACCAGAACAAGAACCTCATAGTATCAATATAATTAAAAACATTAACCTGTCTCATCCTGCAGGTGTTGCCCAGGTATCTCGGTCCTGCTGCAGCCGTCAGCTGGTCTGTGGTCTCTGCTGAGGGTCCGACCAATCAGATGTTTCCTGTTCCTCGGATGTGTCAGAGTCTCAGCGGGTTCTGCAGGTCTCTCTCTGCACTGCGACAGATGAAGACAGATGTTCTGAGTGTGATGACATGTCTGCTGCAGCCCACAGTTCAATGAGAGCACTCGCTCAACACGACAGGCGTGACTGAGGCTGCCGCCGCCATCATCACACCTGACTGTGCTTTATATTTACCATTTAAATAAAGAACAGGTTTACATCCACACGTCTGAGTTCTGCAGCCAGACTCAGTAAATACAACCGCTCAGGTTCAGGTGAGACAACAGAGCATCAACAGAAAGGTCACAGACAAACACCAAACGCTGAAACACTCACAAGAACTATTATCAGGTTGGAGTTTAATATCTGTCTCTAAAACATAGCGAAGCATCAAGTAAATACTTGTGAAGTGTACTTAAGTTCAGTAGTTGTGTAAATGAAGTGTACGTGTGTGCATGTGTTCACTGAGCTCCTCTCACGTAACGCCTGCTGTTTGACTGAAGAAAACAAAGTCTTGACTCTTTTCATCACACAGACACAGACGAAGGGAGAGCTTTTTAATTAGCTAACATAGCAGCGCTAACATAGCAGCGCTAACGTTAGCCAACTCCTCTGAGACGTCTGCCTGGTGAAGTCACCCGTCTGATGGGTGGTGTCGTAGGCCACCTGCTCATTTAATCCCAGATCGTTCCACTTCGACAAAGATGGTGTCTTTCACACCTCAACCTGGTCTCAGGTGATGTCACAGGTAACATCGTGGCCAGAGAGGACTGATGGTCTGACGAGGCGTGAAAGACGCCATCGACGTCTCAGTGGAACGACCATCATCGATCTCAGGATGTGAGGTCACCGTCAAGCTGTTGGAACAGTTGAACGGTAGACGTCAGTTATATTTTTACTGAACTGAAGGTCCAGAGATGTCTCCCAGCACTAATTAAAGGAACATTACAACAGTGTTCTTTGTTCGGTCCTTGCTGTTTAACTCTGCAGAACTTATTGCTTTCAGCCCGGTAACTTTTCATGAAAATGGGTTCTGAGTTGAGAGTGTGATTTAATTTTGAGCTGAGTAATGATTGGATCTGCTCACCACTGACTGAGCAGTGACAGAGGAGATTAATTCGTCCGACTGCAGGAGTGAAGCTTGTCTGCTCTTTCATTAGTCTTTAGGGCCATTTAACTCCAAACTCAGAGAGAACGTGGAGGATTAACACGGCCCGGCTGCCTCGCTGTGATTGATGCGTCGGATTACATTCATAAAATACTGTGAGAGGAGGTCGCTCGTGTCACGTATGAAGAGATGACTCCCAGCTGCAGTTATCTCAGCCACGTGGCTGAGTCGACGCCATTATGGAGACGAAAGCCGAGCGTAGCGTAAAAGAAAGTTAATATGTAATTTGCTGCGGTTTGTTAGGCAGCCACAAGTCAGAAAAGAAGAAATACAGTCGGTCCGTCCTTTAAAGCTGACAGACGAGTCACATCCATCATGTCGCTCTGACGACACGCCGCCAAGAAAAACATATATATGTTTTAATTAACGACCATTTTCCTGCTCCAACAGAGATCAGTGTCAAAATACCATCCAGCACATAAACACCAACACGGTCCGGTCAGGACACTGCGTCGGCCAATCAGACGTCAGCACATTAATGACAGTAGGAGTGTCACAATACTGACAATCTGGATATTTCAAAATAAAATACTGTGTTAAAAACAAACACATTTCAGTCTCTTCCCGTTTGTCTTGTCGCTGCTGGTTATGAACCGGTGCGTCGGCGGCTTCTCGCCGTGGAGATGCAGAGACGAGCTAGCTGCTACGACGACGACGCAGAGACTGTAACTTTAACTGATGTTGATCGAGTCATCAGCGAGCTGCGTCTGAGCCCCGAGACGGAAATATAGAGATGATTTGAGACAAAACGGTGTGTGTGTGCATGTATGTGCGCACATCCATCATGATTTTATGTTTTAACTCTCCCAAGGTCGCTCAGCCGAAAATTTAATTATGTCTCAGCTCTTATTAACCGGCACATTTTAGGAAGCTGGACTGTGGTAATTAATTTTTTTTTTTTTTTTTTGGACAGCTATCCCACTGGACACACACACACACACACACACACACACACACACACACACACACACACACACACAGGTTAAAGGAGCACTCCGTAGTTTAGTGAAGAAACGTGAATGAGAAGAGAAAAATCTTTGTTGAAGTGTGGCGGACCCTGCCACCTTTCTAGCTTTTGGAGAAAGATTAATGTGATTAATAGTGGAACTATACAAATTCTGTAGGACTGTTAATTCTGGAGAGGTTAACGATGGTTCTGATTCTGGTGGACCTGCTGGAGCAGCTGAGAGTGGAACATTTAGAGAACGTCAGTGAACAGAACCTGAAGCAGTCACTTTGCTAACCAGCTGCAGTCAGAAACAACGTGAACGACCACGAACCGTTTGACAGAAACTCTGAACTCTACACGGACACAAATCAGTTCGAAATAAAAATGTCCAATCAAATTAACGTCAGACTGTTTAATGTGACAAAAACATTTAAAAAACAAATTGCTTCAACAGACGGAATTTTAGATTAATGATTTCACTTATATAATTGTTTTGTATCTATATGCTGTTAATAATAATAATAATAATAATAATAATATACTGTGAGCATTTTTAATGATATTATTTGATTTGATATTTTCATTGCTTGTATTTATTAACAGTTTTTGAATCAGTTCCTGTCCTGATCTCTGTCCATCACGCTGATTGATTGAAACAGAAACAGTTTGTGTGTTTGACTTCAGATTACCGTCAGATAATTAACACTAATGCTGCTAATTAGAGCGCTGCTGTTTGTTCTGTGAGATCAGAGAACTGCCTGATTAAAGGAGTAATCCACCAACATCACACAGACGACTCTGTGTTTGTCTGCTCCTGAGGAAACATCAGACCATCACACACAGTCAGCATGTTAAAGGAAGAGTTCACCCACTTTACTTTACATACTTTAAATTCACTCTGCTGATAAAGCTGACATTTAATTACAGACAGACAGAAGTTGCTTCACTGCATCGTAAAGACATCATACATCAACTCTGACTTCCTGTCTGATCAGAGACGCAGAGATAAGACGTCATCAGGACGCCTCTCAGCCCTCCGCTGATGAGATGACGTCCTTTTAGTATCTGAACGACCATCATTCACCTACAGGAACACATGTTATCTTCTAATGAAAACCCAGCGTCGAACCTGACGTCCAGAATAACTTAAACAGAAGACAAACGTCTCTCTGAGCACAGTTACATTCAGACCTTGTTGTGTCTATGAGGACGCAGCAGATGTACTTTTACTAAAATGTCCTAATTCATTCTGATTTCTTTTGGTTGGATGATAATTAACAACCAGAGCTGAGGTTCATGTAGGGAAACTTTATTGTAGCACATCCTCTTGGTAAAGTTTCAGGGGGAAGGCACAATATTTAGTTTTGTAGTGAAATGAGTCATGTGACCGCTACAGCTGTACTTATGCACCTGTGTACCTGTACACTCGTGCAGGGGCCTATTTAGTCAGTGGGGCCCTCCACGTCCTCCTACTGCACTGACAAAAGTTTTATTCTCAACACAAGGTCTTCAATGTGGGCAGCAGCAAGTAGGTTCAGCCTGGATGTTGTTGTATCTTGTGTTACTACTTAGTTGAGCTAGATGAACTAGATGAACACTAGCAGAGACGGAACTCCAACACTACTAAAACAGCCGTAAGTCATTTTGACCGCTAGATTTTAAACTCTATAATCTCCCATGTAAACACCCAACTGAGTGATGAATGCATTCATTGTGTCATGATATTTAAAAACAATAACGAAATAATACCAAAATGTACATTTTAACAAGTTTAATTATACATTTATCAATATTCATATCATCGCACATAGTAAACCGTAATTATTGCATATTTACACAAGATTTTAACAGAGAAAACTCAGAACAAGAACATTAAATATTAGAAGTAACTTATTTGATTATGAAACATTTTAACACTTAATATATAATAAAATAAATACTAATTGAAAAAGCTGTAAACGAGCTGATCTAAAACAAAACAAAGAGCTGTTGTGATCCCTGGTCACAGTCTGCAGATCCTCCGCTCTCCTCACAGTTACCACACACGGCTTGTGGCATTTCAAGTGTCCGGCGTTTGGTTCCGTTTGCAGCTCTTTCGGACCGGCACCGCCTCCGTGTCCGTGTCTGCTGCTGCAGCGGTGGTTGGTTCCGCTGCTGCCCAGCTTGTGCCGCCTGCAGCGGCTCCTTTCCCCTCCATGTATTCTGCCCTCAGCTCCTCTGCAGCTGCTGCGGGACTTTCCTCCGGGTCTCCTGCTGCTGCTGCTCCGTGAATAACATGCGGACATTGATCCCAGCCAGGCCGAGGATGTTACAGAAGACACTGGCCATCTTCCTCCGCCGTGGACGGACTCGCCGTACTTGGTGTTGTTGTAGTAAATCACAGACTCTGGTTTTGCCTTCGCCGCACTAAAGGTGTGCACACCTGTGTGCAGGTGCTCAGGATGCAGACATTGTTCCTCGGCTTTCCCTGGTACACAGTCAGAGTCGCGTCACCGCACTGTGTTGAACAGCTCTGCTGCTGTTTCACGGAGGGGAACTCCTGTTTCTGTTTGCCCATGGTGCCAACCAGGCGGTATAAAACAACTATATAATAATAATTAACTTACAAGTAAATTGACAGAGAAGCGCAGCTGCAGACCGCAAACACAGTTAGAGACGAGAGAGACAAAGAAAGCAGCAAACCGGCCGAAACGATGTGCGGCCAATATGACTGTTTATGGCCGAAATAGGTAAAACATATAATATTTTCTCTGTGTTTTGTGTAATTTATATAAAAAACTATTCAAATTCAAATACAGACACTTTTAGGAAAAGTCAGGTAAGTTAACAGCAGTACTGCATATTTTCAAAATGGCCGTCTTGGCTGTTCTAGTGTTAAAATCCTTCTTGAGGATTATTATCTAACAGGTGAATCATCTCAACGCGTTTACTGTAATTGATAAGAACATGAATCAATATTTAATATAGTTTACCATGTCGACAGCTTTAACACTCACATGTTTGTGATGAAAAGCGTCCCTGTGTCTCTCTCCGCTTCATCTCCTCCTCGGCTGACACTGACAGCGGTGCTACTGACAGCAGCTTCTGGCTCTTGCTGTTGTCGAGGACCTGCGGCTACATTCGGTGTCACTGGGAAACAAAGTTGACTCCTTTGGTAGTTTTGATAAAAAAAACCAAAAACAGTTTGCTGTCCTCTGTCCTCTGTCCTCTCTCCTTCTCCTCTTCTCTCCTTCTCCTCTTCTCCTCTTCTCCTCTTCTCCGCTCCACTAGCGTAACTAGTAGTTTTCAGCTCAAAAACGCGCCAACTAGTTTGTTTTGCTACCGTCTTCCTGAATCACGACTGCACATGCGCAGTAACATGGAATAGTCCATTGCATGAGAGGGGAGGGGGGAGCAGTCGAAACGATCATGAGAGATTAAGCATTTTTATGTATTTTTAAGCGCGCGAATTAAGACTAAAACAATAATAATTGCTTTAAGACGAAGACAACTTTATTTAGTTTTTTTGAGATTATGAGTTCATGAGTTTAGGGGCCCCTGGAAACCTCAGGGCCCCAGGCAACTGCCTGTGTTTGCCTAATGGTAAGTCCGCCCCTGCACTCGTGTCTTACGATATTGCTTATTAACACATGACGGTCGGACACTTTGTGTGTGTGTGAGCAAAATAAAAGAAATCACATGAAATGAAAAACAGTGTCCGACCCTCCTGTGACCCAAAGATCCGTCCATCAGTGACGTTTCTAACATGGAATATGTGCACCTGTTTCATTTCAGAGATTTAATTGTGCTCAAGCGTTTCTTACTTTAGACATCACGCTGCAGCAGACAGCGAACAGGAGGAAGTTTAAGTGGGTGAGAACAGACGACTGGACTTCAACACACACTGAACTAAGGAGAGGACGAGGAGCAGGTGGATGGAGGAGGAGAGATACAGGTGAGGGGACACGGCGGAGCTAATGTGGGAGGTGCAGGGCAGGTGAGGAGAGACACAAGAACCCAAGAAGACACCTGATGATGGGACGATTACAAGATTATAAGTGAAGATCGTTCATGATTATATATAAATCACTGTTGCATCACATGGATCAGCTGTTGCATTATTTGCACAGCAGCTCTGGATTACATGATGTGACACACACACACACACACACACACACGTGGCAGAGACACTTTCTAAATCTCCAAATTAAATCTGCAAACAAATAATTACTCGAGTCAACGAGAACAATTAATCGCGTGTAGCCTCTGAGGACCGAATCTGCATATTGAATGAGCTCATTATCATAACGGTGAGAGACGGATCAGCGCCTCCTGTTAATCAGCTGTTTAACCTCCTCACACTGACACGCTGATGAACACTCCACAATTAAACCATCGACTGTTCACCTCCTGTTCACATCACACAGAGGCGTCCTGCTCTGAACCCTGAACGAGTTTCTGTCTGCCTGTTTTATCCTCATCTCACATTCATGTCAGAGAAACACATTTAGAAAATACTGTTGAAAGACTCTTCAGGTGATTTAAGCCCAGAATCATTTTCAGAAATACACTTTTCCTTTAAAGCGTGATGCAGCAACGGTCCACTGTCCTCCAGAGACCAGGCAGAGCTCTGTGCTGATGTCTCAGAGGAGTGAGCTAACGTTAGCACTGCTCTGTTAGCACATGAAAAGCTCTCCCTCCATCTGTAGTGATGAAGAGTCAAGTCTTTGTTTTCAGCAGTGAAACTAACAGCAGGCACACTACATTTCAGAGGCAGATATTGTATATTAACTATCAACTCCACTAAATGTATCTGACAGTATAGTTAGTTAGTTTAGTTAAGTTAGTCATTTTGTCCCAAATACAGATTTTTTCCTGAAAACTTCTCTCATTGTTTCATTTCAATAAAATGTTTCAGTGATCCGTCTCACCTGAAAGCAAAGATTAGAGAACAAGTCTGCACACTCATTAAATCTGAGATCTGTGAACGTCTCCATCATTAGAGGATCAAATCTGGCCCAGAGCAGCAAACAGTTCAGCCGGCTCTGCCTCACTCACCTGTCAAGTTCCCTCTGTGTTATATTAGATACATGGATCCATAAACAGAGGAGAGAAGCACTCAGGAGCATGATAACTGTGCTCCAGTCCCGTCTGCCGGACATCATTATTTTCATCATTTTTTTATTATTATTTTCTGCACATCATGATCTCGTCATATGATTATCAGCTGATGTTATTAACAACGAGCTGCCAAACAGACGCTTGCAGAGACTCCTGGAGGAGATGGATCATCTCCATCTGTGATCGTGGGGACCACAACAGCTGTTTTAATCCAAACCGTGATGTTTTCTGACTTGATGTTTGAGCCCGAACCCGAAGAAACTGTTTCGGTTCATCATGTTTCAGCTGATGTTTGTTGATCTGCAGCCTCGTTTCCTTGAATCTCTGCAGAGGAGATGAGTGTAAAGACCTGAACAGTGACAGATGGACATGTTCAGTGGACAGATATCCCTTTAATGATGGCTTCATGATAATGGAGGTTTTTATCCTACTGCAATTTGTGTTCATTTTCTTTTGTCCTTCAAAATTTCCTCAGACATTCTGTGCAGAAACACAGATTATATCCAGTTTTCTAATGTTGTATTTTATATTTCTCTCCTTCTGTGTGAGGACACGTGGCCTCTACAGTTCAGTTCAGGACGAGTCTGTGAGACTTTCACACAAAACAAGAAACATCATGAAACGGTTGTCGTGGCGTCTCGTCGCGCTCCGTGGATCTCGCTGCTCAGTGGGCAGAAACAATGAAGTGGTGCTTTGACAGACGGATACCTGCTGACGTATGGCCCGGCTGGTCAGAGGTCATTACCCCGCTGACTGATGGGAAACATTTGATTTCCTTCAAGTGGACCAAAACCTTTAGTGATGGCTCTGCTTCTCCTGCATCCTGATTGGCTCTGACAGGCTGATCAATAATCCAGCGCTCAGGATGAAGGTTAAATAAATGTGTGCTGTGCGAGAGAGAGCAGGTGAGTTCAGGTGAGTTCAGGTGAGTTCAGCCTCTCTGATCTGACCAGCAGTTCTTCCTCTGGTCTCAGAAAAAAACACTAAAACACACAAACTTCCTTTTGTGAGTGACTCTGGAGAGCAGAACCACTCACAGTCTGGATCAGAACAAAAAGACAGGATGAGTGGAGGGAGCTGATTGGCTGTGGGTTCTCCTCCTCCTCATCAAGTTAAGGAGCCACTTCCTGTTTGGTGACTCATCATCACACCTGCTTCAAACACACCATCAGTTTATCTTCCCTCTGCGGCTCCAGATTCAGATTCAGGCTTCATTTTTAATCCTTCTGCTTCACGTCGAGCGACACGCCGTCCTGTTAATTGTGTTTTCGGTCCTCGTATGTTTTTCCCAAGCACCTTGTGTGGAGAGCGAGCGGGGTCAGAGGTCAGCGGAGCGGCTGGCTAAACAGATCTGTTCATTAGCAAACAGCCGCTCACAACACTCAGCGACCACATCCATCACACAGAACCGCTGAGAGCAGCACACACACTCACACACACACACACACACACACACACACACACTCTGTACATGTATGTGTTCTATACAGGAAACAGATGAAACACAACATATGAATTTAATGTGCAAAAGAACCTTTTATCACTTCTCAGTCTCACTGTGCAGTTTTATTCGCGTTCCTTTGTGAACAGATGCTGATGTTTAGAGTATTATGTAGAAAATAAGAGTATTTTGTGGCAGAGCCTCGTCCTCAGCACACAAGAATATCATGTCTGTGTCCTTACTTACTTATTTGGAGATGATTTAGTTTCCTCTCTTTACTTCCTGGTCTCAGTACCACCTCCCTCTATGTTCTTGTGTTACTGTGATGTATTTGTTCGGACCGTCTCTGTATGAAGAGGCTGCAGCTGCACTTCATCTTACAGTCTTGTGTTGTAAATGATGATGAACTGAACCGGGAAGTTCTGTTGTGTGTCGTCAGACCCAGAGTCCGATCAGAAAATCATTTTTGTGTCATGTTGTCATTTTCAGTGAAAAACCTGTTTAAATCTTGGATCTTGAATCTCTGTCTGCTGCCGGATGTCCAGATGATTTACAGGTCCAGGTGGCGGTGAGAGTCTGTGCATGGAGACAAATAAAGAGTTTCAACATGTGGAAACATCTGCAGACACACAGCTACTGCACACTGTCTGTTCTTTAGGATCAGAATAATGACATGCAGTCTCATCCAAACATCCTCGTACACACACGTCTGCATCAACAATATGGATAGTTCAGTTGTCATGGAAACATAAATGTTCAGATATTCACTGTGTTTACAGTTGAACTTCACGGTTTAATCTTCTGCAAAATGTGAACCGAGCATTAGAGGTGAAAACATGACGCTATCAATCAGTAAAAACAAGGCTGATTATAGTTATTATATTAATGATGCAGTGATCTTGTTTGTTTCAAGACAAAACCATCATATTACATATTTGTATGATAATGTATTATATAATATTATATTAATCAACAGTAATGAATAGTAAATATGTATTTATTATATTCTAATATAATAATGATATGATATTATGAGTTAAATTGTTTTATGCAATTGTTTGTTTTTATATTATAAATACTATAAATTATTCTAGGAACCAGTGAGGAGGAGAAGAAGAAGAAGAAGAAGAAGAAGAAGAAGAAGAAGAAGAAGAAGAAGAAGAAGAAGAAGAAGAAGAAGAAGAAGAGAATGTGGTTTAGGTGATTTTACTGATCGATGTTTTGCTGCCATCTAGTGGAGATAATCATTTACATCATCATCAGTCTGATAGATCAGCTTCAGATTAAACAGAGATCAATAAATCATTGAGTTACAGAACTGTCATTCATGAGCAAAGCGTTTCTGATGTTTGGTTTGTTTTTCTGTTTCCAGGAGAATCTAGTTCAATAAAAACAAAGTTGATAATTTAATGTCAGTAATAAAATCAGTGATTACTGTTGATAAGATAAAAAAAAAAAAAAAAACATGATTCATTGATGAATTCTAACTTAAACTGTGATAGATCAATAAAACTCAACAACAACACAGTGAAAGACGTGACAATGTTTGAAAATGGTTTGGACCCTCTGACCTTCCGTAGCTTTCGTCAAGAGAGCAAGAATCAGAGACGGGAAGAGACATTCTCTTCAAAATAAAAGGAGATATTAAATAACCTCAGGATAAACTGGTGATACCATGTTATTAGATTTATATTTAGCATTATTAGAGTACAAATTGAAAATAAAATAAAATGATTCGTTGGCCAGAAAAGTGATTTGATGTCTGACTCAGACCTTTTAAAATAGTAGACGAGCAGTCGCTTTATTTTGAAATATGTAACCGGAAGCTGTGTCCCTGCCGTTAGCTTGTTGTTGCTCTGTCTTGAATCGCTCGCTTGTTGTGGAAGGAAGCGGCTAGTTCTGTTAGCCTCGTTAGCTTTGAGTGTGTTTAGACGATAGTTTACTGTAGTTATTTGTTCCTCCGGTGGTTTCCATCATGGCGTACCAGCTGTACAGGAACACCACGCTGGGAAACAGCCTCCAGGAGAGTCTGGACGAGCTCATACAGGTGATACTCACCCCAAACATGACGGGTTGTTCGCGCACAGCTAGCCTCCGTTAGCATGTTGCTAACTGCTGCGGCGGCGCATAGTACAGTACAGCTAACTAAGCTAACTTTAGCTCGTTAGCTGCGGTTTGCTTGAACTGATTTGTTTCAGATAGAAGTAAAATATCAAGTATTTTAACTGCTGTGTTAACACGCCACATTGTCTGCTGCGGCTAATTAGCATCGATTTGAGAGCAAGATGCAGATAAACTGGAGTCAAAGTTCAGCAGAATAGCTTAAACCAGTGTTGAACAGTAACACCGTGCATCTGCTGACTGTAGCGTCCTCCAGCTTCACTAAGATGTGTCAGTGTTGTGTCTGCTAGCATGTACCTGGTTCTTCAGATGTCCAGAGCAGTGTTGCATACATCATGTAGCTTCATACACTTTAGTTCGGTTCAGTCTGTGTTTGCAGAGGAAGTTTGTGTTTCAGTGAAGTAAAGCTGAATCATGTTGCACAGAACAGAGAAACCTAAACATCTCCCCTAAAGTGCCTCTTTAGGTCAACGTTAAAGAATTAGTTTGGTATTGTGGGAAATAAACTTTCCTACCTGAGAATGAGACAGAGTTCAGTACAGAGCTTGAGCCAGGACGTGGTTTGCCTAGCTTAGCATATGACAGTTTGTGGTGTTAAGGGTTGGTTATCTGTTGGTAAGGCACCAAACCTGATGACAAGATGTCCAGAAGATGTTCTGATTGTTGTTGTCCAACTCATGACCTGGGTGAAGAAACTGTCTGACTGTGTGTCAGCGTGTGGACGGTGAGTGATGTTAGATGATAATCACATCTTGTGTCTTTGTGTTTGTGTGCAGACTCAGCAGATCACTCCTCAGCTGGCTCTTCAGGTCCTCCTTCAGTTTGATAAAGCAATCAACACGGCGCTCGCCAGTCGGGTCCGCAACAGAGTTAACTTCAGGGTGAGTCCTCCTCCTGTGACCTCTGACCCACAGCCTCCCCTGCACGCTGGCAGAAACAGTGAAATGAGATTTCTTTGGTGATTTCAGCTCTGAAATGAGGATCGACTCTCTGTAGATCATATCTTGCGCTCGGGTTCAGTCACGTGGTTTATCTTGCCTGGCAGGATGTTCTTGATGTTTTGAAGTCCGTCTCAGTCTGTTCTGCTGTCTGTCCGTCTGTCCTGCAGGGCTCCCTGAACACCTACAGGTTCTGTGACAACGTGTGGACGTTTGTCCTCAACGACGTGGAGTTCAGGGAGGTGACGGACCTCGTGAAGGTCGACAAGGTTAAAATTGTTGCTTGTGACGGAAAGAGCGAGTCAACTCAAAACAAAATGGATAAATGGTGAATATAAAACTACCACAGTTCTTATTTGTCTCGGCCTGTTTGTGACGGTTCCGTAACTTTCTGTCTGATTTCTTTCCCGTGTTCAGACTCCAGAGTGATGACTGTCTCTTCACGTGTTCTGATGGAGTCACAGATGGACCTGGACTGTACATATAATTTATTACAGCAGAGTCACAGCTGAGAACTGTGTGTGTGTGTGTGTGTGTGTGTGTGTGTGTGTGTGTGTGTCAGAGTGGACCAGTCACTGTCTCTGGAGCATGTTTTCTTTTTATCATCAGTTTTCAGGAGGTTTGTGTTCTGTTTTCTGTTGTCTTTGTGATGGATCATCTTTAATAAAAACTTTATTTAAAACACAGTTTGTCGTATTGATTAGAAATGTTTTCCATCAGTAAAGACAATAAAGAGTTCTCATGTTACAGCTTTAACTTGAATTTCTGGGTGTTTTGTCTTTTTAAAAACTTACTCATCAGAATTAAAATCCGCCTCGTGTTCTTGAAGCTGAAAATGATCCGTCTGCTAAACAATAAAATGAACCAGACAACGAGCCCAAATCTACTTTTTCTTTGTTTTTATTTAAACATGAGAACCTCACATCTTGTATAAAAGAGTGCATCTTCAGAATGATACGATTACAATGATCAACATTTACTTCTTTTGCTCAGAAACAAACAGGACGTACAGAGAATATAAATACAAGAACCTTATTCTCAGTTTACTGCAAAGAAATGGTTGAAACATCAGAAAGTTTAAAGGCTTCAGGAGGAGTCGTCCTCGTCACTGTGCTCTGATGTTAATAATCTGTATTTCTACAGATATTATAAAATATATATGACTCAGTGTAAAACATTGTGTTTCTATAATTAAACATATGTCTTCATCAATACTGCATGTGGTTTCCACAGGGACGAGTGGAAATGGCTTCTGCTTCCAGACATTTAACAACTGAACTGAAGGTCGTATGAAGAATGGTGGCTGATGGGAAATGAACGAGGACGAACTCTGTGATGATATTTACAGTGAAGATATGTTTCGTTTAGGTGAGATGAGACGATGTTGATGCCTGATACGATAAATGGCGGTAAAGTAAACCTGGGTTCAGTGTGTGGGAGCAGTTTATGGAGCCTGGCACACCATCGCTGCCTTTAGAGCCCAGAGCCGACCGACTGATGTCCACCTGTTTGGCACCTTAAAGCTGCTTATTACAGACTATAATACAGGCAGCAGATGTGGTGTTAGTCGGGGTCCAAAGCTGCTCCTGAACGGAGAAACTGCCAAACTACTAAATAATTACACAGCTCAGAAAATACATGAATACATAAATTTCATTAAATGTCACCAAAATCACTAAAAATTAAAGGAGGCATTAATTTATTTATAAAATGTGACAAAGTGATTTTTTTCTGTTTGCCTACTTTGTGTTATTTCCCATATTTACTGATGTTCCCATCTGTTTTAGTACTTTAATTTATATTCATTAATATTTCTTTCTGCATTTATTTATGAACTATTTTGTAAAATTCAAAGCAAATAATACAGAAATAAATCCGTAATGAAATAAATATAAAAGTGAATACATCAATTAAAAGTTTTGATGTTAAATGGGCAGACTGAGCAGATTAATAGATAAGTATCAATTTAATACATTTTATAAATGAATGCCTGAATTTATTTTTAATTTAATATTTGGTGCATATTATGAATTGAGCCATTTATTGATTAACTGACAGATGCTTGAGTTTGGCAGTTTCAGTCCTCAGTACTCTGAGTCTGACCTCTTTTAGCACCGCGAGCAGCGATTTCCACGACTCGATCCTGCTGTGAGTCATCAGAGCGCTAGTGTTAGCGTTAGCTCCCTCTGAGCTCAGTGAGAACACCTGTGCGTCTTCCTGTCCGGTCCGGAGGGAAGCTTTTTATTTACATGTTGAGTTTAAATCACGAAGCTGCCTCACGTCGTTCAGCGCAGCCCTGAGAGGCCGTCAGCTTCCTGTTCGTTCACGCTGCTCTCGTTCAGACTGTGAGACATCTGATGTTTGTTTCTCTGTTTTAAATCAAATCTCCAGCTGCTTCAGGACAGGATGACTGGTTTACAGTTTTGGGCGAACTGTTCCTTTACATGGGAGTTAAGTATTTTTGGCCTTGCTGGGATCCCGTAGAAGTGGTGACTCCATAAATGTGATGTGAGGCGGCAGCATCTGAACCTGAACCAGCTTCATGAGAAAGATTGAGCCCAGTGTCACCCAGCTGAGCCTGAACATTCATCAGAGCAGCATCAGCTCTGAGCCGAGTGTTGCCACGGTTACTGGGTCCATTTGTAACGTACAGGTCCTGACACGGACTCGCTCAGCTGCCTCAAAGGTCAAAGGTCACATCGTAGCTGCCTCAAACTGACAGGACGTCTACAAACACCTTCTACAAATACATTCCAAATAAAAAAGACATGTATAGAAAATGTAGAAAGAGTATAAAACAACACATATTTCTGCTGTCAGAGAATATAAAACATCCAGCAGGTGAGCTGAAGGCCTCAGCCTGCCTCAGTCCTCCTCCTCTCCTCCTCTTCCGCTCGCTCTTCCTCCTTCAGTCCAGGAAGCGTTGGCAGGCTTTCTTCCAGCGGCAGGCCGTGCACCACTGGTCTCGGTGCTCGATGCCGTACACCTTCCGGCATTTTTTGGCTTCACCTCGAATCCTCCTGACAGACACACAGAAGCATCAGTGACCTTGGCGGAGGTATGCGCTCTACGGTGCACTGCCTATTCAGACATGGTTTCCAGGCAGAAATGAATCCAGGCTTGAGAACAAACTGTCACTTTTAGTCATCCTGTACATATAAAATCTACGGAAGCAAAAACTGGCAGAAACAGAAGGACTTAAAAAATATAAATGTATAATGAGTTTGTATTTTCACCTCAATAATATTATTAATTATCTAAACGATATTTAAATATTTAAATTCTGTGTTTGATTGTCTTCTCCACAGTGCTCCTTCAAATGTCAGGAACATTGCACGTTTAAGTCATATTTATTTTCTAAATCATTGATTATCAAACTTTTCTAAATGTTCCATAAACCACTAACCTGCAGGAGACGCTCTGATGCTGCAGCCACTGCTCGCCTACGCTGACCGAACGCACCCGAAACGCCAAACCCTGAGGAAGAGGAGAAGAAGAGGAAGAGTGAGTGTTTATTTCAGTTTCTTTTCTCTTCTGTCATCACTGATCTCATCACTGATGTTGATTTCAGGAGCTTGTTTACAGAAAAGCTTCTGATGACTGATCTGGAGTCAGTCTCTGCTGTCGCTCCTTTGTGTTTCTCCACTCTGCTGTAAAAACATCCTGCACTGCCTCCACCAGCCTGCAGGTGGCAGCACTGCACTGAGGCAGAGTGATGGAAAACGTGACCACAAACCATCCAAGAGGGGATTTTCCTGCTGAATGAAAACCATCAGGGAGGAGCAAGAGCACACACACACACACACACACACACACTGCTCACCCCCCCCTCCAGTATAAAACCAGTTTTAACAGGCTGCTCCGGCTGCTGCAGGAAATCAACAATAGGCTGCTGTACAGGATCCAGAAGGAGAGAAAACAGAAGTGATTTAGAGAAGTGTGCGTTTGTCTGCAGGAGCTGCAGACGGCTTTCAGGGGATGAACAGTGAAAAGTAAAACACCTAAAATTTAACCTGAAATTCTGCTGGAAAGTTGCAAACAGTTTGTTCTCAGTGCAGAACAACAGTGAAACAACATCAGAGTGTCGGTCCACACGTCACCGCTGAGGTTAAAGGGACAGTTCAGCTTCATACTGTTGGAGCTGCCCAGGTGAAGACTGTCTTTGTGGTGCGTTCAGGAACAGCTGGGACAAATCCTACTGATTCTACCTTTAACTTTAATAGTCTTTGAATTCTATTAATATGACGTGAGCTTCAGTTAGCTTTGAGCACAAATGTCCTTCAGAGGGAGACTTTTTACTCTGATACTCTGAGTCCATGTCAGAGCCTGAACTCTGTTACTGTACTGGAGGAAACAAGATGGATCAGAACTTCTACTGTCACCAGAGTCTGTTTGTACACAAGTACCTGAACATCTCCTGGAGGACAGACTGTGAGGACTCTGGTTTACTCTAATCTGAACTTCTTGAAATTAAACCTTGTGAGAAGTTTGGAGGAGAAAGTCACACACACATATGTTAAATTATGTTTTTCAATGTTGAAGTTAAATTTTAAAAATAACTGCAGCTGTAAAAATATGTAAAGTGTAGTAGAGTAGAGGTGTAACATATAAAAATACACCTGAGTTCTGCCTCAGGTGTCACACTGAGCTGCTGGCCCGTCCAGAGTCTGGACTCCATGTGCGTCTTCATCAGAGTCAAACAACACAAAGACTCACATCCTGTTTAATCATGTTGCCCAATCAGGACCACAGGGCAGGCTGGAGGAGGGGGGCGGGCCCAAATTAAACTAGACACGATTCATAATTAGACTGTTTAACTGGAGTCTAAATGTGTGTCATGACATCAGTGTCAGTATTTCTGACCCGTGTGCTCCAGTGTAGTTTGGACTTTAGTTACTCTGCACCAGGCTGGGAGCTCAAACAGCCTCAGAGATAAGAGAATACTGATTAAAATCTCTGTAAGGATTTACCTGTCTGAGGCAGCTGGTGGGCGGAGCCATCGGACGACAGGTGGGTGTGTTCAACGGTGCTGCTGCTGATGTCACATGACTGGGGGGTGGAGCCTAAAACAATACAAAATATTAGCCACATTTATAATGATCATATTATTATAATATTAATTAGAATATTAAATGGTTAATGATAATGATAATATTTAATACCCAAAATAAAAATGTTGTCTGTGTGTCATGTGTTTACATTCAGAAACACATTCGCTGTTGATAAGCCCCGCCCTACCTGGTAGGAGTGCTCTGATTGGACCTGCCAAGAGGCGCCTGAGGAGGAGGGGGCGGAGCGACTCAGAGCGCTGCAGGTTGGAGACGGGGAAGACGGTGGGGAGGGAGGGGAGGGAGGAGGAGGGCTGGGAGGTGAGGAGGGGGAGGAGGAGGTGGGGGAGGTGGGGGCGGGGCTGCAGAGGAGAGGAAGGGGAGGAGACTGCTGCTGCTCCTCCCATTGGCTGATCTCAGTGTAGTAGAAATCCTCCTCGCTGCGAGAACAACGCTCGTGTTCTCCGCCGCGGCTGTGAGAGGTCAAAGGTCACAGGTGTTAGACTTTATCATGAAGATAAATATTAGATCCTGTGATTAGGATTACATTTATCGTTACATCACATTTACTTTGTGCTTATCCTTCAATTATTCAACATTTATTTGTATTGAATTGTCAGAATTAATCTTCCATATAAACACCTGAAGGACAGACTCAGTGTGTCAGGTGAGTCTTACCACAGGTGTGTTGTCCGGATGTGACGTTTGATTCCCACCACTGACGTCAGGACCTTCCCGCAGCTCGGCCACAGACACCTGTACGCCGCCTTCACCGAGTTCTGCAGGAGGAAACACCGTCAGCTCTCTGCGCCACGTTCATTTATTTTCCTGTGATCAAAACAAAAACCGCCTCACCCTTCGTCTCCGCGGCGCCGGCTCATCGAACAGCACCTGCTCCAGCTCCATGTCCAGCCCTTCATCAGAGGGCGTGGTCGGGCTGACAGTGGCATCCGCGATTGGTGGAGAGGGAGCCGGGCTGCCGTTGCCGTGGCCGATGCTCCAGTAACCGCTGCTGCCGCCGTCAGAGAGCTCGCCGCCGCCACAGAGCTCGCCACCGCCACAGTCCATCAGAGGAGCTGAAACATGGAGTGTTTTCCAGATAGTTTGTTTTTGTTGTTTGTCATTGTTGTTATCTACTGTAGTTTTGTGTTGTTGTTGTTGTTAATTATTATTATTTTTGTGTAATGTTGTTGTGTATTATTATTGTTGTCGTCGTGTATTGTTGTACCTGTGGTGTCCTGGTGGGCGGGGCTGTGCAGCAGAGGGCTGCAGGACAAACTGCTGAGAACCATCGCTGCCATCAGCTCGTCCATGTCCACCTCGTGTGGACTCCTCTGACTGCAGGACGACAAGACACACAGTTTGTGTACTGGACGTCACGCAGAGATACTGAATGTAAAGTCTGAGACACAGAGACACAGAGAGACACAGAGAGACACAGAGACACAGAGAGACACAGACAGACACAGAGACACAGAGAGACAGAGAGACACAGAGACACAGAGAGACACAGAGACACAGAGAGACACAGACAGACACAGAGACACAGAGACACAGAGAGACACAGAGACACAGAGAGACACAGAGACACAGAGAGACACAGAGAGACACAGACAGACACAGAGACACAGAGAGACACAGAGACACAGAGAGACACAGAGAGACAGAGAGACACAGAGAGACAGAGAGACACAGAGACACAGAGACACAGAGAGACAGACACAGAGGCAAAGAGACAGAGAGACAGAGACAAAGAGACAGAGAGACAGAGAGGAAATCTGACCTTCTGGGGACGTCGATGCAGGAGGAGACAGATCTGCTGCAGGAGGAGAGATGAGATGAAGGCCAGACAGAAGCGTCACTCTGCATGAGGTCAGGCTGATCGATCACACCTGAAGCTTCACCTGCTCCTCCACACTGAAAGTACACCTGAGGGAGGGGACAGTGATTGGCTGAGACACAGCAGGGGGTTTCTCTCACTGCTCTCCAGAACTGAAACACAACACCGGGAATTTCTGTTCAGACTCTAAAATAAGTGATGATGAGACGATCTCACCTTCAGCCCGGGGTGACCTTTGACTCTGCTGGCTGTCAGATGTCCTGCTGCTGTTTCCATGGTGACGCCGGTGTCACCCGTCACCTGGCCTGCTGCCGGGCAGGTGGAGCTCACCAGCGCCCCGAGAGGAGAACGCTTCCCCAGACGTGTCTTTGGTAACATGTCTGTCTGCCTGGAACCACACAAACAGAAAACAGTCAGTCCAGTTCAGCTCCTGGAGGTTCTGTTCTGATCCGACGGGAGCAGAGCTCAGAGATTAGTTTCCAACTTCTGGGATTAAAATGTGGATTTCTCTTCACTGCTGTCGATCAGCCTGACTGCAGCAGTGATCCGGAGCTGACCTCCATGTTGGCTGCTGACTGCAGCTGGAGGACAAATGTGCTTCACTTCATGAACCCTCAAAGTTTTATATGTCTCCAGTCATGTCACTCAGTGGCTCAAGTTGCATTGTGGGTAATGTAGGCGGCAGCTGATGAAAAAGAAGAAGAACGTGTGGAATATAAAAGGTGATATTTTTAATTCTACTTTATTGATTTTCATCATTTCTTTTTAAACTGACAGCAGTGCAATGCCAGATCAAACCTGATGCCTACATTACCCACGATGCAACATGCTGAAGCCACAGGAGGCAACTTAACAGTTTACATGTAACTTCCAGCAGAGCCACAAAAGTAAATAAATACTCCTGTACTCACATACGCAGGAGCCCTCAGCATCAGAGCCGGGGCTGCTGGGAAACTGATCTGAGTGAGATCACAGTGACTCAGAGGCTGAAGTGTCATTTACAGTCAGGCTGCTGTGTGTGTGTGTGTGTGTGTGTGTGTGTGTGTGCATGCGTGTGTGTGTGTGTGTGTGTGTGTGTGTGTTACCAGTAACTAACTGACAGAGGATTAACATGAACAGATGGCACCAACTGTTGGTAAATGTTTCTTTATCATGCTGACACTGATGATGATGATTACATCACCTTCAGGACTTAAACTGTGTCACCGTGGCAACGTGATAAAACACGAAGACCCCGCCCCCGCTCGTTAAGGTTTCCTGTTAATCAGTGACTCAGAGTAAGCAGAGACAGGTACAGTATCAGCACACAGATTCCAGCAGATGTTGGAGCTGCTGCTGATCTCAGTCCAGCTTCAGGTGGAGCTGTAACTCTTGTTTCATTACTGGTTCAGTCATATTGATTAAAATGACAGAAAATCTCCATGTGTACCCGTTTTCTCCAACCAACAGTCCAAAATCAAAGATATAAAGTTTACTATGAGTCGGCAGGATGGAATGTACAGTTCATGTATCTGTAGCGCCCTGGAACATGTTCATGACCTGACCTCCACATCAGGAGGTGGAGGAGCTGCTGGAGGAGTCAGCTGCCACCCAGCGTAGCAGGTCAAGATGACCAAAGACTAAACATGATCTTTTCCAAACACTGACCAAGTGTTTTTGTACCCAAAGTAATCTGATAAAACTGAAAACTGAACCTGAAGAACTGTAAAGTCTCAACACGTCTGTGCTGTGAACAAACCTACACGCTAACATGAAGCTGCTGAGGCTGGTTTTCAAAGTAAAGCATCAAATCCTCCGATGGAACAACAAACATCTGACGTTTTTTAAAAAATATTTTCCAGTTAATTTTCTGTGTTCATGTTAAAGCTGCTGGATGTTGCTGAGCTCTCTCACAGCAGATCTGTTCACAGCTGAACATCAAGATCAGACAAACTCAAACTGAGGACACAAACACGTCTAAATATCTCTGAATGCATCAAGAGTCACACTCAGATCTAACACATAAATACAAAGCAACACGACATAACACAACACTGTACACACACACCCCTCTGCCTGGCTGCTGCTCTGAGCTCTGGACCAATCAGATTCCTTCAGTGCAGCGTTCACACCCTCCACAATAAGAGTCCTCAATGAGCACAAAAACAACTCCAGCAGCAGCAGTTGTATGAAACTGAATCGTCTCTGAGCTCTGACCATGAACTGCGAGCGACAGCGTGACGCCAGAAAGTCACTTTTCAGTTCAGAAACTCTTCACTGTGTTCAAGTCTGAACAACAAGACTCAGGTTACAGGACAGAGCACGAGGCAAAGTTCTGACAACAGACATGACTGATACTGACTCATCCACAATCAATGATGTTGATCAGCAGCCTGAACACACTGAAGGAGCACCGAGCTGAAGTAAAGTCAGCTCATTGTCTTTGTGAAGTTGAGCAGCAGCTCTCTGTTCGCTCAGAGCTGGAAGCAGCAGAGACATTCACAGTGTGATGACAGGAGGAAACAGGAGCGGTGGTCACCTACCTGCTGCCTGGAGCTCCAACACAACAACAACACAACACCTGGACTGTCCACCGTTCAATGGGAGCTGAGAGTGTGTGTGTGAGTGTGTGTGAGTGTGTGTGAGCTGCTGCAGGCTGCAGCCAGTTTGAACACCATCAGGGAGGGAGGAGGTTCACACAACACACGGACCGGATCACACCAGAACATCTGGAGCGGAGCGTGTTTCAACCTGACATCAGCACAGAGAGTCAGTGACGCTTCAGTTCTTCATGATGAGCAGCAGAATCACAAGAGTGTGTCTGTCTTTTAATTCACTGTGAGACTTTAAATGTTGTGAGTCAACAACAGGTGAGAAACGTAGATGAATGTTAAATAAAGTTTGAACAAACATCAACATGAAGACGTGGCGACGTGTTTCTGAGCTGATGTGAAACATGAGTCAGTCTTTTATTCTTCATTTGTTCTTTAACTGGATCTTTAACAGTCGAGTCTGTCAGATGGAACAAAACAATCAACAACACGTTAAATCAACATGAAGTCTGAAACTACAAACAGAAAACAATATTAGATTCATAATCTGTTTTGATCAGCTGATGGATGTCAGCAGAGTGACCTGATGCAGCTGCAGCAGGTGGAGCAGACACATCCAGACTGCTGCTGTCACAGTAAGTAAACTCTCACAAACCTTCATGAACACTCGATCCTACATTTCCCACAATGCACCTGGGTGAAGTCTGTGTGTCACGTTTGTTTCCAGAGTGAGTGAATCAGACTGAGAGTTGCTCAAACACAACAGTAATCTGCTGATCTGAGTAAATCAGCACCACACCGGATCTGCATGTTGAGCTCTGAGCAGCCGATCCGCTCCGGGTTTTCCCAGCAGCCCCCGCGGTGGCTCTCCAGCCTCGTAGTAAACAAGAGCACCACGTGGGGAGGAGCTTGAAGCTGATTGGTTGAGCTCAGCCGTGCAGGAACACACCCCACTGAGGTCTGTTGTTTACTGACTGTCCTGCACTCACACACACACACACACACACACACACACGCTGAACGCAAGTTACACACCGAGAGAACACAGCACAGTACTGCAGTACTGCTGAGGTACTACTGCTGAGGTACTGCAGTACTGCTGAAGTACTGCAGTACTGCTGAGGTACTGCTGTACTGCTGAAGTACTGCAGTACTGCTGAGGTACTACTGCTGAGGTACTGCAGTACTGCTGAGGTACTGCAGTACTGCTGAGGTACTACTGCTGAGGTACTGCAGTACTGCTGAGGTACTGCTGTACTGTCACTGCTGTGTGTCTGTGGTTTAAAGTAATCTGGATACAAATCACAGTATTATAGAATTATAATGATTCAGTATTTGTTACCAGTTTCTTGCCGTGCAGTTCTTCCAGTTTCCATCACTGAGTATTAATACTGCATGTAGTGTTACTGTGTGTACTGTGTGTACTGCAGCGCTGTGTGTACTGTGTGTATGTGTGTGTGTGTACTGTGTGCAGTAGCAGTGTGATGATAAACAATGAGCAGCTTGTAGGTGGAGATCACTGATTACATAACCAGACTCCACCTCTTCTGCACCCTCCTGTTCTGTGTGCGTCCATGTGTGTGTGTGTGTGTGTGTGTGTGTGTGTGTGTGTGTGTGGAGCTGCACGTAGCAGCAACGCAGCGCTGCTTCGCTCGTGAGCAACGTGCAGCTCCACACACACACACACACACACACACACACACACACACACACTGAGTGTCCTGCTGCTCCAGTTTGACCTACTTCTATTTAAAACGACAACAAACGTCACCGACAGTCTGATGTCACTTCACCACTCTGACTGACAGCTTTAGTTACTAGTTACTTCCAGTTACTTTGCAGTGAAAACCTCGTATCTCCAGACATGTTGATCTGTGAGTTAAATTAATAAACTGAAGAATAAAATGTTCCTGTTTGGCTTCAGATCTGGAAACTTACGTTACTTTCAGATTTGTGCTATTAATACTAAACATGGATTTTATTATATTACAAAATAAAAACTTGTATACAAAGCACAGAAATTTCCTTCAGGATGATTAATATTATCTTATTATCTCATCTTATTGAATTATGATGTATTGTTACATGTAAAGCTGCTGCAATAATACATCATACATCGCTCATGTGCTGACAGTATGTACAGTAAAGTACTGATGGTTTTCTGATTTCTGAGTTTGTGTATTAATATCACTGCTGCATGAATCAGCAGCGATCGATCACTCGCTGATGCTGAGGTTTGATCTGACTGGTGGATGGTGAGACTGAGAGTCAGTCCTCACACTGAGCAGCTGTGACAGACCGACTCACTGATGGTGGCTGACCAGCACATCAGGAGCAGTTTGGGGTTCAGTATCAAAGGTACCAGGGGAATCGAACCAACCACCTTCAGATAACAAGATGCTGCCTCAACCTCTGAGCAACAGGTGCTGCCTGCTGGCAGCTTCTAACTGAAGCTGACTGGACTCTGTCGCTCCATCACCAGCTGCAGCATCACGTCTGAGTTTGGTCCATTTCAAAGGCTCCAAGAAATACAACATTTCTTTTTGACCCAACTTGGGTCCTCATATCCCACAATGCATTGCAGTCACTGCTGCATTCATGTCACATTGGAATCTTAACTGTTGAGCTTACAGAACATATTCTGACATGAAAAGTGCAGTTTGTTCTGAAAAGGCTTCAGAAGACCGAGTCTCAGCTGCTGGTGAACTGGACCTCAGACGTGGTCGGTCCTGGTGAACTGGACCTCAGACGTGATCGGTCCTGGTGAACTGGACCTCAGACGTGACCGGTCCTGGTGAACTGGACCTCAGACGTGACCGGTCCTGGTGAACTGGGCCTCAGACGTGATCGGTCACCACGAGCAGGTTCAGCTGCTGAACTGACTGCTGCTGTCAAAACTTTCCAGCATTTTATTCATCTGGCAAGCCGTCTGCTGAACTGTGAGTCAAGTTAACCACAGCAGGATGTTGCCAACACACACACACACACACACACACACACACACACACACACTCCTGTCAGCTGAGCGTCATCATGACACAGCAGGACTTTCTAAATGTTGCAATCTGATGACACTTTCACATGAAACTTCCTGTTGCGCTGCGGCGTCGCTCTCGTTCAGCACGTCTGCGTTTTTATTACAGAAGAGTTCAAATCATTGGTACAAAAGTGAGTCAGAAAACAAGATGGTGCAGAACTCCACAGCTGCTCGTCTGATCTGATCACTGCAGGTTCACTTTAATTCACTGCAGTGGAATCTGTTTGAATTCAGTGAACTTTGACATGTTACTTCACCCTGTTTGCCAAAATCACGCTGTCCTGAGTCGACCTGTGAGTGGACGGAGAGCCGGAGAGTCCAAGACAGAGGAAGCTGTGGCAGCGTATCAGAACCGAGTCACCGTCCAGTTCTAGTGAAGCTGCTCCGACACAGAATAAACTGGTTGACCCACAGTGAGACAGGACGACGGGTCCAAGCTCGACTTCTGACAAATGTCTGAACTTTTTGTCCCGTTAGCAACTGAGCTAAGCTAATGAGGAGAAGCATAGAACAGTAAGATTTCCATGCTGGTTAGTGCTGGTTTGATGCTGGTTCAGCTGGTGGACCAGCATGATGACCAACAAGGCCCCATTAATTAATGCTGGCCCACCAGCACAGTCTTACTGGTGAAGCTGGTCACCAGCATCTTGATGTGCCACCTGTCAGGTGGACGGCTCATCTTATTGGATTTTAACAGAAGTCATTATTTTGTGTATATACAAAAGAAAAACATTTTTAAATTGTTCACTTCAACTTGTGAGAGAAACGGGAGCAACAAACAAAGTGTTGCATGAATATTTGTGTGTATTTAGTATTTACAGTTTGTTTCAGGTTTCCTCAAATGAGCCCAAAATCTTTCAGGTTGTGTTCTGTGACGACCTCACTGACTCTTCACTCCTCCTCATACTGCAACATGAAACAAGTTGTAGACACATCTGGTGACCAGCGTCCCAGCACCAGAACACAACAGGCTGGTCTGTGCTGGTTTGTCCAGCAGGTTTGGTGACTGAGGAAATGATTGTGCTCATGGAACCAGGAAGAGAATCTCACAACTGACGCCACAGCAGAACTTTTGACTGTTAGCTGTTAGCTGTTAGCTAAGTGGGCTTAGCACAATAACTCTAGTGCCACCATCAGGACAAACTTTCTACTCGCACATGTTTCTCTGAAACAGTTTTGCTGGTTATAATTTAACATCAATCAGGAAGGATCAAATCATCTTCAGTTTCTGTAACACAACGTTTACTCAACCAAATATCTCAGACAACAAACGACCATTTCCTCCTCTGTACAATCAATCGAACCACAACAGTCAACGGAGGATGAGGCCCGGGTCCACATGGAGTTTAGTTCTGACCACCAGCAACTTTTTTCAATAGTTCCAGCTGCAGAGAACTTTTTTCAGAGCGCTCCACAGAGCCAGAACTGTTCTGCCCAGGAAGAACATTATGTGGACACGGGCCAGATCGGACCATATAGAAACCTTTACATCAGCGTCTGGTTTCAGTGTCATGAGGACAGCTGATTGACAAGAATGAGTCGGTGAATTAGCTTGTAGCCTCTCAGGCTGAGAGCAGGTTCAGTCGTGCTGTCTTATTTAATTACTAACATGTCAGAGTGACGGAGTCACACGTCACAGCGACATCAGCTCTCTTCAAAACCACGTGGCTACACTTCTACCTGTCTCAATAAATGTCCTGTGTGTTAAACATTAACGCTTGTACAACAATTTCCTCAAAATACAATCATTTTATTCTTCAGACATGATAGTTTAAAATGTCCGACAGAGGAGGTTCCTGCAGGATCTGGATCATGAAGAGAGCCAGTCACTCCACCCAGAACCAGAACCAGAACCACAGCAGCTCTGAGCTGATGGCTGGAAACCAATCAGTCATGTGACGTGTGGCGTGTGTCATGTGACGTGTGTCATGTGACGCGTGTCATGTGACGCGTGTCATGTGACATGTGACACGTGTCATGTGACGTGTGTCATGTGACGCGTGTCATGTGACGTGTCATGTGACGTGTGTCATGTGACGTGTTCAGAGTTCAATGTGAAAAATGTTTTCTTTTTTCTTCTTCTCTCGTTCTTTGTTTCATCTCATGTCCTTAATCATCTTCATCATCATCATCATCATCATCGTCATCCCTCCAGCTGTGTCCTCCTGTCAGGCAGCGGAGGAGACTCCTCCTCCTCCTCCTCCTCCTGCTCCACCTGCACCTCCTCAGGTGTATGAACAGGGGGCGTGGCTTGTCTCTCCTTCTTGCTGACTCGTGCGTACATTGAATTCCTGTCATTCAAATCGAGCGCCACTCCAGAGCGAGCGCTGGACTCCTCCCCCGGCTCTTGATTGGTTGTTGGTGATGATGCGTCAGCGTCACCAGCGCTGCTGCCCCGCCCTCCTCCGATGACGCTGTAGATGTGGTCCTGAGGGGCGGAGCCGTTCAGATCTGGACACAGAGAAACAAATGTGACTCATCAGGACTCATGACTCGTCTTCTTCTGCTGCCTCGCCCTCAGCTGCTCTATGACACATTTTGATCCAGAAACTTTCTGCACTCATCAATAAAATAAGACTGAAGATTATTTTCATATCTCATCATCATGTTGATTCATTATAAGAAGTGACGTATTCAAGCAGCTCATTCTTCTCTCTGCTGCTCTGGCTGTAAAATCTAAACCAAGTTACATTAAAGTCGTTTTGACAGTTTAATTCAGCTGTAATCAAAAGTCTGAGTTAACTGTACTGATTCTGTCACCACACCTCGACTCTGTGGCGCCCCCAGGTGGCTCCTCCACGGAGTGAACGAGACCGGGGTTTCATCTGCAGGACACACACACACACACACACACACACACACACACACACACACACACACACACACACACACACACAGCTGTCAGTAATGTAATGTACTTTTCTGCTACTTAAACTTCCACTCCCTGTGTTAGATAACTTTAGTTACTAGTTACTTTACAGATTACATGCTGAGACCTTTAATTACTTTAATCCTGAGACAACATCGTTACTTTCACTCAAGTATCACTTTGACATCACTGAGAGCAATGGATGAAGCATCATGGGAAATGTAGTAACAAGGTTTCTGAGTCTTCAGTCAAAAATCAACAGAATAAAACATTAAATATAAATGAAACCAGAACCTCCAGAAGTCTCAGATCCGCTCGTCGTCTTTATCACCGCTGTGCTGCCATTGGTCTGAGTCACTAAACAAACAAACAAACAAACAAACAAACAAACAAACAAACAAACATTCACTTCAGCATCTATTAAACAGTCAAATGCAACAGTTGTTCTGTA